>NC_056727.1:1240648953-1240948953 GCF_019279795.1 Protopterus annectens | reverse complement strand
CAATAGTAAAATATACAGGCTGTTATTCAGAAACAGTTTTTTTGTTGTGGTGGCCAAATGTGTGTGATGAGTGGCCATGCTTCAGGTAGAGGTGATTTACAGACACACTGACTGTAACTGCTAAAGGCCAAAACATCCAACAACCTGCATGATATGCAAATGATTGTATAAAGACATGGGAATGAGCAACATTAATAAAATGAGGACTACAGCAGATGCAAATGGGGCTAAATAGTATGGCAGAGTGATTTAGAAATGTATATATTCCATGCAAACAGACACTGCCACCAGGGTTGTTGACTGCAGCAAAACATTGGAGTTATCATCTGACAATGAAAATGTGTATGGGGTAGCAATTGCATTAGTAAACATGTATATAAGAGGTGGTTGTCACTGCTGGTTGTCACAGAGTTGCATGTCATACTGAGTCATCCATCTGCACCTAGCATACTATGCACCCCATGACACTGAAAGAACAGTTGTGCAAGTTGCACTTGCCATAACAGTAAATGATCAAATTCCTCACTGCTGCAGTAGCCTTTAGCTATTTGGGGTTTATCCTGCCCGGGATACAACTGGACAGTCTTCAAAAAGTTCTGGCTTCCTTCCAGATCTATAATCTTACTGTGTATGGTTTTTGCAACTTTAATTTTTAGAATTCGAAAATGTCAGGCTCGTGTACTGAAGTTTATCCTGGCTAATTCTGAGAGCATGAGGAATGTTTTGGTATCATTTTCCTCCTGTGATGAGAAATCTGTTTTGTGTAATTTGGTTTATCCTGTTTCCTAAGTCACCACTGACTGTTTAAGATATATCTATGACTCTATGGATATTACTTTCATGGCTGCTGTCACTTGAATTATTTTGAGGTGGTTTTCCTGACTGCAGTCTCAAAACCTCCCAGAGGCTGCTAAAATGAAATTTTGAATTCTCTTTGGACAAACATGTAGTTTTTGAACCTTCTGCTGTAGGTCATGAAAATGTGATGACAGGGGAAAACCAATTCAGGGAATCTCTGAGATTTTTCAGTCCTACTTTTCCAAGTTTTCCAGTGGGTTCTCTGCCCTCTTGTCTAACTTTATTTAGCAAAAAAAAAACAACAAAATAAACAATTCAGCAGAAGGTTGCAAAGGAAACATTTATAAAGTAATGGAAGGGAGATCCTAAAAACAAAGCAGGACCCCCCAGAACAAAGGACAGTCCAATAAGTCAGAATGACTATATGAGGGTCCTTGCCTCCCTCTCCCAGTATGTCAGTCCCTTAAGCATCCCAAAAAGTAGGAATCTCCATGTCTCTCCTTGGCAACAGATTGCTTCAGTAAACCAGGTCCTGAATATGACCCATTAAGGCTACAGATGGCAGTAGGAGGCTCTACATCCTTTTCAGGGGTTACTCCTCATTCCTCAGACCAAACTCTTTTCTTTCCTCCTGTCTTATAACACATACTTTCTCATAGGGTAATAGAAGCTGGTACTCCTTTTCCTATGTGGGGAGAAGGTTTTTATTCAATTATGTTTATGCAGCCAAAGAAATAAGATTCTTGGAGACTAGTTTTAGATTTTTCCTTCCTGAATCAGTTTGTGATAGTGCCCAAGTTCAAACTGCTTTCACTTCACAACCTCTTGTCCCTCCTACTCTGAGTTTCTTAGTGACCGTATACTTAAAAAATGTATATCATCCAATTGATATTCATCCAGATTTCTGGCATTTCTAAAGGTTTTGTGTGTCTGCATCACATTATAAGGTCTCTGCCTTACCCTACTACAAGAGTGTTCACAAAGGGTCTAGCTCCTGTAATAGCTCACTGCAGAAAACTTCGTATCCACATTTTTCCTCTTAAGACAACTTGTTTATCTTTGTAGGGTCTTTTACAAAGTGTCAGGAATCTCTCTCTCTCTCTCTTGGGCAAGGGATCTCCTAAACAGACTCCAACAGAACACAAAGAAGTATTTTCTGACACCTTCTCACAGGATTGTTTTTCTGGGATGCCTGCTAGACATCTCAGTACAAACAGCTGTTCTTCCACAGGAATAAAGATCTATATTTAGATATGTGTCTGGGGTTTTCCACTTAGACACAGGGCTGGCCTTTGGTTAACTGGTGCCCTAGGCAATAGGGCTCCACAGCACTCCCCCAACACCATCTGGTGCCCCCATCCTGGTCTACATACGCCATCCAGATTTACTTTACTTCTTCATTTTTCTCACAGTTTTCTTACTCTTCAGTTTTTCCTTTATTCATTCAACAAATTTTAAAGAAACCATTTTTTACTACAAAAAAAAAAAAAAACAAATAACTACTGGAAAAGTGCCACTGATAGAACAGCACCCTAGACTGAGGCCTAGTTGGCCTGTGCCTAAGGCCAGCTATGCTTAGACATCCATCTTGGTTTGCTATCAAAATGTTGAAATGTGGTTCATTGTTTATTCAGTTACACAAAAATAAATGTCAAAAAATAGAAAGGTTATTTGTTGAAAATGACAACAGCGGTAATGCCGATAATTCATAATTCGATATTATTGACATTACTCAGGTTACCTTGACTTCTGGTGGGGGGCTGCACTCCATACCCCCCTGCATATTATAGAGTGTATGTATGTGTGTGTGTGTGTGTGTGTGTGTGTGTGTGTGTGTGTGTGTGTGTGTGTGTGTGTGTATATATATATATATATATATATATATATATATATATATATATTTGCGCGCGCACACACAAACACACACACACACATACAAACTCCGAAATTGAACTACAGTGAGGAAAAGGGAAAATTTCCTGATCCCCACTGTAGTGCGATCTCCAATCAGAACATCAACTTCATATGAGTGAATGAACACTAGCTTTTTCTAAGGTGAATTTGAACATTTTCAGTTCAGCATTACAGAAACTGGGAACCATGCATTCGACCATCCCAGTTTTGTGTAACTGCCATTCAACATTTTGAAAGTAAAATCCATCTCAACAAGGGAATTCCTCAGGATTCTAGTTCTCATGGTATCTGTGATTTTCATGATACCTCTGATAAGACTACACATGAGAAAGATACAATGGTATCTAAAATCAACATGGTCCCACTATCTACACCCACTGACTTTTCAAATTCCAGTTCTAGAATTTGTAAAATGGAAGACCATGTGGTTGAGGCATCAAATTTCTCAGTGTGCAGGTCTCCAATTCACCTCTCCTGCTCAGCACAGTCAGACACAATAGGCACCATAGACTTTGCTTTGGGAGCGGTATCAATGGGTATACAAGTGCAGGGTCTTTGGAACAAAAACAACAAACAAAAACACATCAACATCAAAGAGATGTAAATGCTCTCAACTTTCTGAATCATCCTGAGGACCTCTACAAGTGTTTATAGACAATGCAATAGCGATGTGGTGGGTCTGTGTCAGAAGATTGAAAGTTCAAAAGACGGAAAAATCAAAATATCTAAAACTCAAAATACTGAACATATTTTTAATGCAGGGGGCAAGCCAACCTGCACCTCTCATGTGGGGGGCTGCACCCTCCACACCCCCTGCTAATTATATATACCAACTTCAAGATCGCACAACGCTGGAGAAAGGTCAAATTCCATTTTCGATCTTTTGAGTTTTAGATATTTTTATTTTCAGTATTTTGAGCTTTCGATCTTCAGAAGGGGATCCGATATAGTACATAAACAAGCAAGGGGGGAACCAGATTTTACCCCCTGTGCAGACTAACCATGTCAGTATGGGATAGTCATTTACAGCTCAGCCTCACTCTACAGGTATCTTATATCTAATCAGAGAAAAACTGTGTGGCAGATAAGCTGGACAGGACTAGGATTTAGTTTCCTTGAAAAGTAAGCCTTCATTTGTGTCGAAAATGGTATCTGAGTTTACTTTAAGCCAATCTATCCATCTCCATGCCTTCTTTCCAGAGCCTAACTATAAGGGAGAAAGAATACTTCATACCTTGGATGTTCACAGACAACTCAGGTACTATCTTGACAGAATAAAATCTTTCAGAACTGATTAGTTGTTCATTTCTTATGATGGTAAGAAGAAAGGACAACCTGTGTCAAAACAGACAATTTCCAAATGCTTGTCTCAGGTGATTACCTTTTGTTATTCCTACCAAAACAAAAGTATTCCAGACAGTATCAAGGCTTACTCTGCTAGGGGGTTTTGGAAAGGGATGGCTTCTAGAAGCATTCCAAAAGCAGCAACATTGTTTTCTGTTCAGACTTTTATAAAGCACTATAAACTACATTCCTTTTCCAGGTCTAGGGCAGGCTTTGCTAGGACCATTCTAAACAGGCTGGACCCTTCTCCTTCCTCCTTCCATTCATTCTGAACGATGGTGATCTATGGATACAGTTTAGGCTACTGCAGCTATGATCATAACAACAAACATAGTACAGTTGTATAAGTAAATATACCATAATAGAAGATGTTCGAATGTTCACTGCTACAGTTGCTGCTCCATCCCTCCAGCCTCATTATTTTTTGTTGAATTTCTTATCAGCATGTGGACATATAATTTTTTTCTTTTCCTAGCAATGTACTCTCAGGGCTTAGTCTCCCTCTCTCTTTTGGCATGAAAGCTCTGAAGGGCTTGGTGCCCAAATCTGACTTTTAGCTATCTAACAGTTTGGGAGCATGGAAGGTGCCCTGAAGCTTTGGAAGCTGTCCATCTGTTATATCCTATGCAGGATATAACCCATATAGCTTAGGATACTGCAGCAGTGATCATAATAATAAACACTATATAAAGTTTTGGACACCCACATACCAAATCCACATTCATTGTATATATAAGGTACTTACTTATTTATAGGGAGACGATCAACTCTGTCTTCCTGCTTTGCATACTCACCGCCTCATGGTATCTAACTTGCAGGGTGGTAGCCACATTTCTGCACTGTGCACACTAGCCCAGTCAAAGTATATGTGGGTTGTAGGAAAATAGGGTAGGTATCAGTAGGTGGAAGGGGCTATGTTGCAAGGTGGTAGAGGAGTCTAATGGAGTTGGGATCTGTGTGAGATGTTGTGGGTGGGGCCCTTGGCACCTTATTGTCCATGAATCACTTCACCAAATGTCAGTGATAACTTCTCCTGGCATATACCTATGTTTATTGCTACAACCATATTGAATCCTATGGTGCAGAGCAAATTACCATTATGATATTTGCAAAGCTCCTGATAGCTGAGTTACTTCTCTGCCTGTGGTGCAACACATTGCCCTTTAAAGAATGTTGGGTTGCATAGGTGTTACTATTGTGTAAGTTGCATGAGGCATGTCTAGTTGAAAAATGTCCTTTTTAGTATTTCCACTATCACACCTACTGGTGTGTGGGATTTTGAGTTTATATACCCAGGCAGAACTATCTGAGCTACCCTAGTAGCATATGTAGTATCTGTGTGGTGCAACAGCAGGTAGCAGTCAGAGAGGTAATCTGGCACACGAATAATGCTAATGTCATTTTTTACTCTTCCTCTGTCTTTGGTGTGATCCTTCTTTTTTATGTTTTATTTCATGTTCGTTGTTTTGTTTTATTTCTGTTCACTTAGGTCAGCATTTTCTGCAGCATCTACCATGGTCGTGCCCCTGATGCAGCATAGGTCCCACTCCAACACCACATCCAGGGTACTCCTGCCAGTAGTCCATCTGACGCCAGGCTTGTTTCGCTGATGGCTGGGGCTTGGGGAGTGACAAGGCAGAAAAACTAGTGGCCACTGACAATTGCTCACAAGAGGGTAGTGCTATTGTTGCTTTCAGTGACACTTCCAGGGGTCAAGATTAGTCAACCAGCAACACTTAGTAAAAGTGACGGGAGTTGGTGGATCGGCAACTTTATGTCCACATTGGCTGCCTGGAGAGGGTCCATGTGTGGCTTCAGGAGTTGCACCACTGCCTGACGTTACCACTATCTCTACCTCAGGCAGGGCCCAGGGGAGAAGGCAGTTACAGGGGTCACTAACCTCTTCCTGGACCTAGTCTTAGGCAGTGTGATAACAGCAGCAAGATGCCCTATCCCTCCATCTTATTGTTTCCCTTCATTGTATATCACCTCCCTCCCTTCCCTATCTGTTGTCCAAGCCTATCATCACTTGTCCTCCCTTGTCTGTACATCAATATGTTCATTATCAAACCCATTCCATTTTTGTTGGCACCTCCACTGCCGGGCTTTCTCTGTGTTTTGTGTTTGTTTGTGTGCCCTTGCTTACATACTCTGCTCTCTTTACATCCTCTGCCTTCCACTACGATTCTTCACCATCTACTCTTTTTAAGAAAAAAATGGGCACCTGTATACCTTTCCTCCCCCTCACTACTCCCACTCCTACCTTTCCTTTGCCCTTATGCATGTTCCTTTGCTTGCTCTACCCCCTTTCCTAATTTCCTATATACACACTTCCTCCCATTTAAAGCAATAAAACCATATATAAACATTGTTGGGAGCCATTTACTGTAGCTTCCAGCCACTCCCATAGTGTGGCTTGCAATGCAGCACATGTGCATGTGCATAGGTGCATACACATTACTTGCTCACTACATGTCTTTGTGACATTTCTGACCACAACTCTCTCACAATGAAACCTGTTATTTATGTGAGTGGTTTCTTATGCAGCTTAGGTCATGAGATTACAGCTAGTTAATTGAAAATTACCTTTGGTCACACTGCATATCTTGGTATCTCAGCAGTGGCCTTTGCACAATTGTGGGAGGCATAGTTCTGAATACCAGAAATACTCCTGTAAAAAGAAATGCAGTGAAGGCTGCTGTGGTCCCTAAGTATGCAGATTTAGTTATGGGGTACTGATAAAGAACATTTATTTGAAAGTTTTAGGTTTTTAGAGAAACTCTCCATTAATGCTGACATTTGTCAAATTATATATATATATATATATATATATATATATATATATATATATATATATATGGATCTAGGATGTTTGATCGAGTGAGCAAACGTCCAAATCCATAATAACCGAACACACTTTAATGAAAGCACTTTTATTGAAAAAGAGCTTTCATTAAAGCGTGTTACAAAAAAAAAAAAAATGAAACACTACATTTACATTTTAGCAGGGGGGCTTAGCCCCCCTGCACCCCCCATGTGAGGGGCTGTGCCCCCCACACCCCCCTACTTTAATATTCTCCTTCCGAGACCGCACTACAGTGGGGAAAAGGGAAATTTCCCTTACCTGCACCATAGTACAGCCTCAGCAACAGGCATACTTACGCGAAAGTGCTTCTTCGGTGAAAAGCACTTTCGTGTAAGTATACCCGGCCGTTTGGGTTTCGGTTGTTTGCTCACTTGAGCAAATGTCCTAGATCCATATATATATATATATATATATATATATATATATATATATATATACACACACACACATGACACACACACACACACACACACACACACACACACACACACACACACACACACACACACATATGGATCTACTTCAGTAGATTAAACTTTTACAAATTTGAATCACGTATGGCTGAGACCATATGTTCGAACTTCTAAAAGTTTGAACACTGAAGTAAAAAGAAAAAAAAAAAAACTAAACATTGGTAGCAGGGGGGCTATGCCCCCTGCACCCCCCCACACACCCCCTACTTAAATATACCAACTCCGAGATTGCACTACATTGCAGAAAAGGGAAATCTTTCCGTTCTGCACTGTACAAAGATCTCCATTCAGTCCGATCGAACTTTTACAAGTTCAAACATATGGTCTCGGCCTTTGTTTTAGCCTGGAGTTATAATAACATAGTCTTCACATACAGGCTTCAGAAGATGGATGTTTAATGACCTTTACTTTCAGAAACAGTTGTAAGAGAAATATGTAGGCAGCTGTCATTTCCATCATATTATAAGTTTCAGTCGACATTCTCTGTTTATGAGACCTAAATGGATTTGTGAAATAACTGAATGTGCATGTCTTTTGTAAGAGACAGATTTTTGAATACGGGCTTATAATGAAAACATGGGATTAGACCGGAAGCATCTCTTGCATAAGACAGATAGGAAAGTCTACCATCTATCATCAAAGTG
Source organism: Protopterus annectens (assembly GCF_019279795.1). Taxonomy (NCBI): domain Eukaryota; kingdom Metazoa; phylum Chordata; order Ceratodontiformes; family Protopteridae; genus Protopterus; species Protopterus annectens. Next base: position 1,240,940,914 of record NC_056727.1, on the reverse strand, counting down.
ATTTAGTTATTTGTGATATGCTACAGACAAATTGGCAATGTATTACTACAGCTGGATGTACAGTTAAAAAGCCTTACAGAAATACTTAATTTTCTTATCAGGGAAGGTACCATAATAGGAAAAGGTCTAATAAAACATTATAAACCTTTGCTGGCTACAGAAGACAGAAAGTATGCAGTGGGATGCTATACTGTGGGCAGAGTCCACAGTAAATTTGTGAATTCCAAATAATACTATGGCATTAAGCCACTTATTAACAGCAGTACCCAAAATGTTAACTTCATGGCTGCGTGTGTTTATGTGGCATATTATGCATGGAAATGTAGGAGACTGTTATAAGTACTAAAATTAGGGAGCATACATCAGAGATTAAAAATGAAAATTGAATAAAATGCTTTTGTCCAAACAAGTCAATCTAAGTTTGTTTTTAGGTACCAATTGCTGTGTATACTAGGAGTGCGGACACTGACCTACGATTACAACAGAAAGAGCATTTGGGGATTGTTTATTTTATAAGTACTGACATTTCCAAGGGATTTCATGAAAATTCTGAATTACGTCATTTGTTTTATAATAAATATACTGATTGTTAGTGAATAACAAATAGGTCACACTGTGTGCATTAAAAAAAAGCATTATCAATGAATAGACTTAACTTATTTCCAGCCCATTTTTATATACACATAATTACATATATACTAGGCAAATGACCACCAGGGCCTTTATAAGTGTAGCTGCACAACCCAACCCAATTGTGTCCCAATGTATTATGGGTATTTATTAGGAGGGGTATGGTAGGATGTTTCAAAAGTTTATGTGGGGGGTATGTTAGTTTGGGTATAGTTACTGTCTGCCTCTGCCCATCAGGGACATGGGGGCCAGACCCATGGTGAATATCTGATTTCCCATCCACAAGTCAAGGTTACACTTAAATAGGGTTAGCGATGGACTCAGCTTCACATGGATGGGGAGCCTGTTCCAGTCCATGGGGATCCTCTGAGTCACATATCTGTCTCGCCAAGATATCCTATGTTTTGCTAGGTTAGTTTGTCTGATGTGTTACATTAAATTATGTTGTGGTTATGTGGTATCATACTGGTTTATGTTATGTAATGTTTTGTGATGCATTTACAGGTTCATAGGTAAGCACTAGGCTAGCTGACCTAGCCAAATTGGATAAGGCCATTTTAAGCCTAGCCAGTTTCTCTTTTTATGCTTGAATTAACCTGTCCCTATTGCTTAGAGATTAGCTTCACCCATCTCATGGTCAACGATTATATATTATCCCTAATGGGAATAACTGGGATCATATCATGGTAATTTGAGGGGACCCATGCATGGAATAAAGTATTTAGGAGATGCCTCTGTCCATTAGTAGTACAGGGAGCAGTACTTTGGTAAATTTTCTGTTTTCCATCCTTAGACCTAAGTTGCACTCGAATATGGCAGGCATGAGTTTTGTTTTATGTGGATGAGAAGTCTGTTACAATGCAGTGGTATATTCTGCGAGATTCTGTTGATGTTGCAGAAGAGGTTTAGATCCCTATACCATGCATTTTGATGCCATTTGACTCACTGATGTGCAGTAAATCCATCAGTATAGGGGTCAGAGAATGCCAGATACAGGTCACTTCTTAGCAGTCTGTAGAATATGGAGTATAGTGACAAGGCACTGAGTCGGTTCAAGTAGGACATGTTGTTTAGGCCTTGTATCCTTTTGGTATGATATCTTTGTGGGAATTCCAGTTGTCACATGTGTCTTGACATACATGCAAAATGGTGCATTATACTCAATGCTTGGCCTGATGAGGGCTGTGTAATGGGGAAAAATGACATCCCTATATCTAGACAAAATTCCCTTGCTTACAAACTGTGCAATATAGAAGGATTTTCTTGTGACAATGGACAAATATTGGTCAAAACTTAGGTCATTATCCACATAAGTTCCCAAATCCCAGACAACAGGGTCAGCTCTTAGGGGTGATTTTTCAATGTGGCAGCTCCCTGGGGTAAATGAATTCCCAAAGGATACAATAATGCATTTTTTGGCTTTTAGTTTGAGTCCATGATTTTGACACCAGCTATTTATTTGGGACAAACATTCCTGCAGGACGGCTAAGCCATTTGGGGGATTCAGTGACTGCTCCTAGATTGCAGTTATCTGCAAACTTAGTCAGCCAGAGCCCTTTGGTATTGACTTTTATTTCAGAAAAATAGATGCCAAACAGGAGAGGTCCCAGCACAGAATCCTGGTGGACTCCAGTAGTGACTGGTCTCTTTGTGGAGGTAACTTCTCCTGTTTTGATTTCCTGCATCTTATCTGTGAGCAAGTTGGCAATCCAATGGGTGACATAAGGTTACATCACTTTATGTTGTGGATATGTTGTACTGTGCTGTTTTGTGCTATATTATGTTACATTGTCTGATTTTGTGTTACAGTATGTTGTGGATGTTGTACTGTGCTGTTTCATGTAATGTTATGCTAGGTTATGGAAGTATGCATTTCTACCATTACTCAGTTATTTGTTGAGTGTGCATACACATATCCTTTAAGGAGAAAGGGGAATACAGATGAGACTACCCAAGAAATTAAAATAGCTTTGAACAGCAGCACATGCAAACCTGGAATGTAGTAAATTTGTAAATGAAACAATCAAACAGTTGTTGATTTTCAGCAAAGCAGAATATTGTCATACTATCCAAAATTGCAATAAAGCAAGGCCATAATGCTAAGCAACTGCACATAAATGGAAGGATGGGCAAGCAGTAAAACAAAGAAAGAGCAGCAGAATATAGCCACGTTGTGTTGCTACATATCAGGTTTGCACAGTGCATGTTATGTGCAATAAAGCAGTCTAAGCACATGCTGTCAGGAAGCAGAATGGCCACTGAGCTGTAGGCTTGTCTGCTAACATGGCAGTAGGATGTGGACAATCTGCAGAAATGGATAGTCAAAGAGTAATTTTAGCATTATCAATGAATGGTCCTAAAGCACTTGTAACCACTCCCTGAGAAATACAGTGCCTTAAGGTCATTCGTAAAAAGAATGACTGCCATTTGTCCAAGGACAATACATGATAGGGAAGAGAGCAGTGTGGACTGAACACATTATAAACAAATACCTGCAATGTTTACAACTCAAGTAAACAAACAAACAATGAACAGAGCTACAGAATAAAGCTGCAGGCAACTGCAAAAATGTATAAAATGTATCAGAAGGATACAGCAGCAGTGAGATATGCCACTGTGTAAGCTTGCCTAGACTCAGTGTTTGAAGGTGTCAGCATGCTCCAAAATTGGGGACAGCTTTCACCACTGTCTCCAAAACAGTGCTCTACCCCCCTCCAGACCTGGGTGCATTCAGGCTGTACTAGCAAACCTCAGATATCATCATCATCCTTTGTAGGTTGTTAGAGTACTCAGGTTCTAGATCCATGGGTTAACCATCTGGTACTATATAGTGCTGGTAATGATGGGGGGAGGGTTGACTAAAATTACTGTCTTCACCTTAACAAGTGATTTCTCACCTTTTTCTTCATCCCAGTGTCGCATACACTGCCCTGCAAAGGGTGCTACCTTCTACTGATTGTGGGCTGAATCTGCATAGTTTCCTGCTGTCAGCTTACTCCCATGTCAAGTTTTAGCATGGTCATTGTACAGGAATCTGCCACCTTACCATTAACCTGCTGAGGGCCTGCCCTTGCATCCCAGTATTGACATGTTTCAAAGTTGCTGATAAGTTGAGAAGCTGCACCATTTACTTGTAGTGCTACCCAGCATGTACCATATATGTTATTAGCTGCCATGTACATGTTTTCCAAATATCAGTTATGGTTTTCCCGTGGTACACTACCTTTAACTCAAATAATATTATCAAATAATATTATATAAAACAAAGCAACCACTTTCTGTGTCATTTGCTACTCAGTATATCTTAGGATTAGGCCAGCACAGCTCATATGTGATCATGGCATATTTTCTGTGACTTACCTCTAGCAGCATTAAGTAACTGAAGGTATGAGCATAATAACAGAACAGTATACCAGATATACTAATATCAAGAAACCCCCAGCAGCTAAGGAGTACTGTAATATTTAAAACACCCTCTCCATTAGCAAAACGTCATTCCAGATACAGTCATATTAGGGGAAACACAGTTATTACAATGACACAATGCACTCACCTGTAGTACAACATGACTGTTCTGCTGCCCCTTCTTTCTGTTTTAAATAGCACTGTTTGCATCTTTTCAGCACCAAGAAAAATACCCTTATGCATGTGCCCTACATATCTTTCTACCTACACTGTAGAATCTCAATTGTGCAACTGAAAAGCAGTAACAAAGCTAACAACAGTATATTACAGGAAAGTTAAGAAAATATAGCAATAATGCCCTTTTTAGAAGATTACAGGTCCTCCAAGGGGGTATGTCGTATAACAACTGCTATGTTGCAGCATCAAAAATGCAGAAGACACCCCAGCTGCTGATACTACCTCACCCATTTGGTGGCTCAGTGAAGAAAGTCAAGGTCCAAAGACTATCCCAGGCTCACAGTGAAGTTTGAAGATCTGCAAACCTATACAAATCCAGAATAATATGGGCCCTCATAATAAACTGACACTCTCTTTGGAAAAGCATGATGGATGTATTGACTGATGCTTAGCATTCTGAGCGGCAACTCAAAAACACAGTCTTTAAAACAAAACGCAGCAGTCCTATCATATGAAGCACCTGCTTCCGTCCAGATTGTGAACTACACATAGCACAGCATGCTTGCAGGGACTCAATGCTTACGACCTGTTCCTGTCAACTTCTGCACTCCATGCTTATTCTACTTCACAAAGCAGTAGCTGCATAAACCCTGTCATGTTAATTCTGTCTGAAACATTGCAATAATTCACCCTAGAACAGTTATCAGCGCAGACATATTTGTCACAGACTGAAGTACTGTTAATTCTACCTGCTGTATGGCACCTGCTCAAAGTGTTTCTGAAATGTGAAGTCTCTTGTTTTGCAGTAGCTCATTCGACCATGGTTATAGTTCTTTCTGCCGAAGATACAGTCTGTAGCAGCAGGAATGCAGACATGGAGGCTGGCTCCTCCCATTTAAAGCAAAAGAAACCCATGACTGTGTCTCCAGACAGAGGCATAGAGCGCCTTCTGTGTCACAGTTCCCTGATCATATCAGCTGTCAGCAAATGCCAGTGCTGTTAAAATCACCTCTGTAAGTCCTTTCCTTAGAAAGTAGACTAATGTTTCAACTACAGCAGGTTGCAGTGCGACATTACCAGTGTTTGTGTTTATACAGCCTTCTACTACCCAAATGATTTTCAAATAAATAATTAGCTTATATTACAAAATGCCTACAAGTCAGAATTTAACACCTTGTTTTTTCTTCCTTCTGGGAAAGAACAATTAAAATCAGATATATTTTCTTTAATATTTGATTCACTCATATGGTTTATGGTTAAGAAGAAATATTTCCCTGTGTAATGCAACAGCTTTGTCTGACAGTACTGATACAGTCGGTCACACTAAACTCTATGAACCTGGAAAAATCTTTGTTGTTTAGAATACCACAATAAAAAGTGAACATCTTCCTTTTAGACCATCTGCATAAGGTATTTATGTCTGTCAGGAGATCATAGCCATGAAAAACAAACACTTCTAAGACGAATGATGTAAGCCTATTTCCCACATATTTGATAAACATATAAACTTGACCAATTAACCTGTAAACTTTGCAAGCAGCCCATTTTCAGAATAATAAAGATACAGACCCTTTAAGATAAAAAGTCAGTTATGACTTCCCCTTGTAGTAAACTGGCAGAAAGTCATTTTACAGATACATAATCCAAGAAGTCAAAACAAAGGCCTGTGGGTCTATCCAGTCCATCTAAATGTGTAATTAGCTTATTAGCAGCTAGCCCCTGCCTTCTTCACCCCAGCTTCCATCATCTAATCTTTGCTAATTTTAAATTTATCCAGCCACCCAGGTTTTAGATAATTCTAACGCTTCACCATTTTTTCCAGAAAAGCAGATTTTTTCAAATCTCTTCTAAATCTCTTGTCTGTCGATCAAACCTTGCTTTTCTCTTCCTTATCTACTTTCTCAAAAGTTTAATTCCTCTATCTATATATTTTCTTTGGGACCAAATAATTTCTTGCTGCCCTCAAGGTCAGTGTTGGTGAGATGGGGGGAGTACAAACTGGGAAATTACTGGAAAACCCATTAATTAATAATGGACACAAATCATGCAGCCTCAAAATGATGGAATGCTAATTATACTATTTTTTTTTCTGGCTCCCCAAACTTGTGGTTATTTAAGAACTTACATTATGCTTCATGCTTTGATGGGGTGTAGCTACTAATATGCTGCAATTTAAAGAGATTTCAGGGATATATCACTAGCTCTGCCAGCTTATTTATTTATTATTCATTGGCATTTGTTTACTGGGAATGTCCAACTGAGAAGTGCTCCTTTTCAGCAGAGGCCTAGAGAGAGAAAAGCTCTATAATACAGACTTCATGGCCATCATTTGCATTGTTTCATCATTTACAGTCAGTTCCATTATTCAGACATCCTTGACATCAGTTACATCTCTTAAAGTTTCTATTAAAAGTAATAAGACAAGAACACACAACCAAAACCAAGTAAATCCACAGCAACCAAATCGAAGGCTCGAACACCAGCAAGGTTCCACAGTTCCACAATTTAATGACACAAAAAACGGACAAACGTAATCCCAGTACAAAAAGATTTAACGCTCTTAACAAAAAATTGCGTTTTCGTCTTTCCTCAATGACTTCATCAGATAAGGATCTTTTTGTACTGGGATTACGTTTGTCCGTTTTTTGTGTCATTAAATTGTGGAACTGTGGAACCTTGCTGGTGTTCGAGCCTTCGATTTGGTTGCTGTGGATTTACTTCTATTAAAAGTAACAGTTATATGGGTCGTACATGAATATTTTTTTTTAAATACAGGGATGTATATGCAGTGCAATGTCATCAGTATGCATAGACTGTCAGATTTATGTAAAAATATTTGTTACTATAAAGGCTTCTTCAAAATCTAGGACATAGAAAGACAAGACAAAGAGTTAGAGCAGCCCAAAGAAAGGAAGGAGGAGAGGAGGCACAAGGAAAATAAAGTAGATGAGATGATAGAGGAGGGTATAGTCTGTGATAATAGTACATTAACTATTGTGCAGCAGAGAGTTATGGCACAATTTCATATAGTATATATAATATAATATAGTTCATATTATATATATATATATATATATATATATATATATATATATATATATATATATATATATGTCTCCAGTCAGACTATTCTGGTAAAAAGTGCCAATAAATAAATAAATGAAATTGGGTCTATATTATCATATTGCATGCTCAGAAGAGCGAATGACAGATAATCAACCCCAGTTAAGCGAAAGTTAAAAACATCGAAACTTCAGAACAGCGATTGTTTTCCAATGGAAAACAATCGCTGTTCCGAAACAAAAAAAAATGTAAGACATTACTTAATGTGCGGGTCTTCACCCCCAGCCTCCCTACTTAAATATACCAACTCCGAGATCGCACTACAGTGCCAAAAAGGCAAAGTAGCAAAAGCGGCTAAACAAATTCTTTCCCAGGGAAAGAATTCACTGAAAAGCCACTTCACTATTTTGCCTTTTCGCGGTTTACAGTTCAACAAAGATGCATTCGACATCCTGTGTCTGCAACAGCATAATAGGGAACCATAAATATAGCTATATTAGTACCAATTTAACCAGGGGTGGTGCATGTACACAGCCATCAGACACCCAAGCAACCGCTACCCCAAAACAAAACACGTGCAACACATATCTCACAAAGCCAGTGTGCCGAACAGTCACAGCCCTTAAGACTAAACAACACACCTGATACACTTGTAATAGGTGACTCTATTGTCAGGCACACTGACGTCCCGCTCACCAGGCTGAACAAGGAGAGGGTCACGGTGAGCAGCCTGTCGGGCGCTAGGATCCGCCACATAACACAAGTACTCAGGTCACTCCAAGGCAAGTACAAATATGACTCAGTCATTGTCCATGCTGGTGTGAATGACCTGACACGTACCTCCCTGAACTACATGAAAAGAGACATAGAGGAGCTCTCTGAGCATGTAGCCCAGGCCGGTATGACCCTGACCTTGAGTAGCATCTTACCCTCACCATGAATGATGCCACAATATAAAGACAAGATGATCAATTTCAACAATTGGCTTAAGTACTGGTGTCATTCAAAGGGGATCCAATGCCTGTCAGCTTGGGATGATATCCTCGACAAGCCACGATGCTTCGCTAGGGACGGCTTACACCTGTCACCCCTGGGCTTTCAGATATTGGCAAAGGCTCTTGCTATCCCCATAGTGCCTTTTTTAGGCAAGGCTCAAAAGACAAACCCACCTCCATAGGTATCACAAGGGATAAGAAACTAAAAGTAATGCTACTCAACGCCAGAAGTCTAAACCTCAAGATGCACGCACTTGAAACTCTCCTTAGCATGGAGAACATCGATATCTGTGCAATAACAGAAACCTGGTTCAGGGCTCCCGAGAGCACCCCAGCACTACCAGGTTATACCTCATACCATGCTTTTCGGCCCCAAAACTTGGACCGAACCACAAAAGGAGGGGGAGTATCGATATTCATCAAATATACCCACACCTCCAGGTTGGTGGCAAAGCACGAAGCATCAGAGACTATCCATGTGCAACTAACAGTGGGTAAAACTGCCTTCCAGTTTATAGCCTGATGCAGACCACCCTCCCAAACCCAGGAACCCCACTCGGCCTTCCTGAGAACACTGGAAAATATGAAGGTCTCTCCAAACACCATTATATTGGGCGACTTCAACTACCCAAACATAGACTGGGAGCATTACTCTAGCTCCAACACCCTAGCCCAAAGGTTCCTAGAATTTATAAACTCAAATGCTATGGAACAACTTGTTACCACTCCCACAAGAGGGGAAAACATACTGGACCTGATCATCACCAACATGGGGACTCTATGCTCCAGACCAGAAGTGTATCCCTCACTGGTAAGATCAGACCATAAACTAATCTCACTGGATATTCACATCCTGACCCCACCCCCTGCCCAGAAAACCACAGTGAAAAACTTCTCTAAAGCAAATTTCACACTCCTCAAAACCGAGGTGGAATCCTTCAAAGCTCCCGGGCCTGTGGAAAATACGTCCCAGACCGCAGAATCCTTTATAAACGCATTCTATGAACACCTTCAGGAATGCATGGATCATGCGATCCCAAATAAAACCAAGACCCAATCCTCCAAAGGCAGACGCCCTGTCTGGTGGACCCCAGCCATAAACAAACTATACAATAGAAGGAGGAAGCTACTAAATGATAGAGCAAAATCCCAAAAAGGAAGGCATCACTGATCAGTATTAGCAAAAAACTACGGGCACTCATAAAATTGTCTAAGGCCAGCTTCGAGAGAAAAATTGCACAGGACACTAAGGATAATCACAAGGCTTTCTTTAGTTATGTTGGGAACCTGGGTGGTAATTCCCAGATATGCTCAGAATTAGTCCAAAATGACAAAAAATACACCGAACCCACAGACATTGCCAACATCCTAGCTGACAGGTTCAGCGCAAACTCCCCCCCCCCACCAAAAGGGCAAATATCTATCCCAGCAGAGTGCTGCCCCCCTGCCATCTCAGATGCTCAGGTAAGAGCCGCTCTCCAAAGCAAAAACACAGCATCAATGGGACCAGACGGTGTCCCGGCTGCGCCCTACATGAACTTCAAGAAGAGCTAAACCCAAACATAAAACTACTGTTCAATCTCAGCCTTACTACAGGATATGTGCCCAAAGAGTGGCGTACAGCAACAGTGGTCCCTCTCCATAAAGGTGGTGCCTCAACGGATCCTGGAAACTATCGCCCCATAAGCCTGACTAGCTTGGTCTGCAAAGCTATGGAAAGGATCATCATGGACCTCATAAATAAAGATATTGGGGACCTACAGACACTGGATCCTACCCAGTTCGGCTTTGTTAAGGGCAGATCCTGCCTCTTAAACCTGGTTGATTTCTTTGAAACAGTCACCAAGGCCATTGACGAGGGGAAGGTGGTCCACACAGCCTACCTGGACCTCGCAAAAGCCTTCGATACAATACCCCACTCGGGCATTATAGATAAGCTCACCAGCTTAAATATAAACCCCTATGTCACTAGATGGATTGTAAACTGGCTCAAGGACAGAGCCCACATGGTTAGAATTGCTGGAGCCATGTCAGACTCCAAACCAGTTACAAGTGGTGTCCCACAAGGCTCAGTCCTGGGACCTCTCTTGTTCGGTATATATTTCTCGGAGGTACAGGCCAACATGGAAGGACTGTGGCTGACAAAGTTCGCAGATGACTGCAAACTGGGTGCCATAATCAACTCTCCAGCCGACACAAGCATCCTCCAAAAGGGCCTCATAGAAACAGACAACTGGTGCCAGAGCCATGGCCTCAAGCTAAATGCCAAAAAGTGTATAGTCATCCCCTTTGGCAAAAACAAAGTGCCCACAAATTACCACATAGGTGGTAATCCATTAAGTACAGAAGAAGTAATTAGGGACCTGTGGACCCATGTTGATAGCAATCTCTCATTTGACAACCACGTGGCCAAAGTGGTTAGAAAAACATTTTATATAGCCCACCTAATCATGAAGGGATTCACATCTAGATCAGGGGAGGTCATCGTGCCTCTTTACTCATCCCTCATCAGGCCCATAATTGAGTACAATGCCCCTTTTGGGATGTACCTTACCAGACACCTGCAGCAACTGGAAAGACCCCAAAAGTACCTCACCAAGAGGATCAAAGGGCTCAAACAGATGCCAGCTGCCCGGTTAAAGAAACTCCAGCTCTACTCAGTGGCATACCGCCTGTTCAGAGGTGATCTGTGCCTGACGTATAAAGCCATGTCCAACCCGGAATTAATGGACATGCTGCACCTCAGAAAATCCAAATCCCATCGAGCTACGCGCTCGAGACTTGAACCTCAGCACTGAAATAAATAGGACATGCTGGAGGGACAGATTCATAACCCAGAGGCTCCCTTCACTCTGGAATAAAATCCCAGTCCAGGTTAGGCAGAGTCCCTCATTGACTCTCTTCAAGAGGAATCTTGATGAGTGGATGGGAGATCGAGGTTTACCCTGGTATCACTTCTGTGTCACTGTTAGACAGAGGCACAGTATACTAACCTCGAAAAAGGGCATAGCAAAATAAATTTAAAATGGGTGGCGAAAGCCAAACACATTCTGGCTAGGCTTATAAATGCCCTAGGGCAGATAGCCTAGTATGAACCTATGAACCTATGAACCTATAAGTGTTGCATCAGTTGGCATTTAAAGTCTTTCAGATTGTAAACTTTTCTTAGGTGAAATGGGATAGTGTTCCAGATATTAGCAATGCAGTGTAAATATAGGGAGTATCCTGCATTGCATTAGGTTTAGTTATGGAGAATAATGATTTATCAGTGGAGAGGAGAGGTCTCTTAATAGTGTAAAGCTGAATGATGAAGTGAAGAGAATGGGAGTGTTTTAAAGTCGTGCAGCAGTTTGAAGGTTATAATTACTAGTGAGTAAAATACAGAACTATTTAGTGTGAGCTAGTTTAGTTGTTTTAGAGAGGCAACAAAATGTTCTATATTGTTAGTTGTTCATAAATTTGACAAGTTTATTGTAACATTTTTTCTAGTTTGGCTGATAGAGAGGAGTTGAGATTGGTTCAGGATAGGATGGGCATATAGGGTGGGGAGTAGAAAAGAAGTGGCTATGTTCTGTCCAGCAGAGTCAGTAAGGGAGAATTTTACTCTATAGAGGCAGCCTAGCTTTTGGTATGTCTTCTTTATGGCTTGCCGAAGATAGAGATTAAATTTAAATTAGGTGGCCGCCTATAATCACACCTAGTAGTTTACTGTGGGATACCAGTAATATATTGGTCTTGTTTGATGACAGTATATTAAAGGTAGTTCTTTGGGAGGAGACAGAGTTGGGGGTAAAGAATGATAGCTTAATATATATATATATATATATATATATATATATATATATATTTATATATGTATGCTTTTTTTTTGGATTCATTAGGTGTTGTGAGTTGTTGAGTCAAGCTTCTGTGGACGAGGAGGAAGAGGATTTCTGGATGAGCACTTGGAGTAAAAGTAGTGTCCTAGCAGCACATATTAGAGTGGGGTCATCAGCGTTTTGTACTGTAGTGGCCTCTTTAGGCTGTGTTTAGGTCGTTGATAAATAAGTTAAACAGAAGGTAGCGTTGTCGCCTCACAGTATGATGTTGTCCTGTTTGATTCTCAGCTAAAGCGTCTTCTGTGTTTAGACATGCGTGAATGGGCATACCTTCGTTGAAGGTTGTGCGTCAGAGCTGGCAACTTGGTACGTAAAAATCTACTGCCAATCATTAGCAGACCGGAGTTCCACTGTGGCGACCCCTAACCGGGAAAAGCCGAAAGCTACAACAAGTAAACAGTAGTGGTTCTAGGATAGTCTTGTGGCACTTCGACAGATATAGGAAGGAAAGAGGAGAAATCACCTGGCCATTTCACTGATTGGGACCTATTAGTGAGGTAAGTAAGAAACCAGTTACGTGATGTGGATGATAGCCCTTAGGAAGAGAATATAGTTAGATTACAGGTGAGTCAGTGGAATGTGTTTTTTTTTTTTTACAAGACAGACACTTTTCAATAGAAAATGCAATTCAACACAAATTTCAAGGCATCATAGAGTGCTTCTCAGTTTCAAGAGCAAACAACAGCAAAAGTTTTCTTAGTTTAATGTCCCACTTACAAGTTAATTGCACAAGTAATTCCCTAGAACTCTCACTAACAACTGAGTTTCAGAACTCTTTCACTAGGATGCTCATGTAACACCGAAACATTTTTACCATTTAATCACTAGTGCATTAGATAGAAAAGTAAACTGTCTGTGTCTTAATTTGTAGGAATCCTGAAGATATGCATATTAGTTTAATTGCTCAGGTGTCAAAAACTGTCGTAGACTAGATGATTCAGATAAACTAATCTAACAGATGGAACATTCTTAAAATTTTAAAACAAATCATGGATTACATACTAGTAAATAAGATGGCGATTGGTGACCCAGGTCTCAGTATAGCTGGACAGATTAGTAAGTCTATGACTTCTTCTCTATGATTTTTCCATACCTAAATTGAAGGGCTTAAGCAAAGCTGTATCAAAAAATATAAGCAGTGCTGAAAGATTAGCATTGTAATATTCCTCCTGGACTTTCAGTCACTGCTAAGGTTGGAATACATTACTGTGGCCATTTCTTTTAACAATCTAACACCTGAGGTGTACACAGTTAATAAAAGGCTGTAATTAATGAGTACAAAACTGTCTATGCATAAAAGTGACTGAGCCCTGCTGCTTTATTTTAACACCTTTATTAAATTGTTACTTAACACATAGGCAAACAAACATTAACATAAAAGAAAACAACATGTTTCCAGTTACATACATTATGTATCACAAATGTTCTTTTTTTATCACCATCATCAGTCCAGCATAACATAAAGTGCTCAGTTCTTGCCTTCCCTTTAACCTCACTCCTCCTTCTCCTCCTCCTGAACATTATTCTGTATGAATGTATTGTTCCCTCAATTTCCATTTATTTCTATGTAATTTGCACCTTCCCTTTTCAAAAGATCCCATTTCCAATTCTGTTATCTCCATTACAGTATTCAGTATGTCAAATACAGCTGGTTTAGACTTTGATTTCTATTTTCTAGTAATTGCTTTTGAACAGCGACCAGAATTAAACTTAACAAGACCTTACTATGTCTATGTAATTCAGGTCCTGTGTTTCAGCTCAAAAGAATCATTCCCTTAGCTACACCCATTTGCTGACTCAATATTTCTGACAGAGTATTCTGTAGGGAATTGTTAAAGTCTGCCAACTCATTACACTCTCAAAACATATGTTTCCAGTTACATATGCTTCCAGTTATCTGTTTCTTTGCCATCATACCTCCATCATTTGCCATCTACCTGAGAAAAAAATCTTTAGGAGTCTGCTTGGAGTATACAAATACATATGCAAACACTTCCAAACCAAATAAACCTTCTAGACTTTGTTGCATGCTTTGGAGCAGTACATATGTGCTATCATTGTTCCCCTGTAAAGTGCTTATCCAGTCTCACTTCGCAATATTTTCTAACCTCCTCTGATTGACTCTTATAGTCATTGTGCAATACTTTATATTCTCTAATCATCTCCATTTTAACATCAGCTTTTGTTCCAGATTCAATTAAAAACTCTACCACAGCAGGTCTCTCGCTTAGGATTCCCCTATCCCTTTCTCTTTGTCTATACTCTGATATCAGTCCCTGGTAGGAAAGGAAGTCTCTAGATTGCAGTCTAAATGTCTTCTTGGCTTAGTCCTATTCTCTTACTTTTTTCTCTCTAGGTATTTGCTCCCAATACCTTGGTTCCTTTTCGATTTCTTTTCTAGTAAATTTCAGCTCCCTCTTGTCTATTCTCTGTACTCCTACTTGCAGTCATCCCTATTGGTAAAATCTCCTTTCTCCATTCTTGTGTTGGTATAGTTCCTAGAATACTTTTTGATAATTTATGAATATAATATTCTGCATGGCTGCTGTTATTCTCCTTAAGGATCTGATCCAAAATCCCATTCTCCATCCCCTGCTACTTTTTGATCACAGTTAGACAGTCATTGATCTGTCTTGGCAGGGGGCAATGTTGTTTGTTTGTGTGTGTGTGTGTGTGTGTGTGTGTGTGTGTGTGTGTGTGTGTGTGTGTGTGTGTGTGTGTGTGTGCATGTGTGTGTGTGTGCGCATGCGCGCACATGCACACATGAGTGTGCATGTTCATGAGTATGTGAAGGGGGATTTTATACTGATGAATAAACTATAATCACAGTTTTTGCTTGTGGGCATTTTAAGTCACCTCTTCACAGTCAAACTAGGCATATGCCATTAGAATGGATATATTAGACTGCATCAGACTGTGGGTGCACACAGCTGAAACTTGAAACTTGTGTCTGTGATATTTTAAACTATAGTGAAAGCACACACCAACTGTGGAGTTTGTATGTGCACACTATGTCTATCCAGGTCCTCTGGTTTCTTCAGCAGCATAAAGACATGTCATAGATGAAGTGGCATTTCCCCAGTTTGTGTGTGTGTGTGTGTGTGTGTGTGTGTGTGTGTGTGTGTGTGTGTGTGTGTGTGTGTGTGTGTGTGTGTGTGCGCGCGCGTATGTGTGTCCATCTAGTGACAGACTTGGCTTGTTAGTGGCAATACCAAATGTAGCACAGAACCTCTAGATCTGAGGGTCTGGGGTCCTGGTGTTCAAAACCCCCAGATGTATAAGGGGTCTTTGATTCAGATTCAGCAGGGGCATCTTCAACCTCTGCCCTTGGCCCCACATATTCTATAAATCATCCCTCATTTTCCTTCTTTGTTTCAAAATTAAACTGCTCAGATTTGCCCAGTCTCTGCTCATATCTAAGTCTCTGCATCCTTATGACCATTTCTATAAAACCTCTTTGAAAGAACCCAGTATGATGTGATATTGTTTAACCAGCTACCTACACAGAAACAAAAGGAAATATAGTTTTATAAACTTTATTTTTCACATTACATACAAAATACTTGCTTACCCTACATATATTTTGCATTGTACAAAGTATCTAACCTTAGTGTGAGTTGCTAACAGAAAAAAAAAAAGAAGTCATTATATCTCTTTATAGTCATCTAGTCAGGCCTCTTCTACAGTGCTGTGTGCTTTACTATGAATAACTCAAACTCAAAGAAACTGGACCCTTATGGGAAATCACTGCACTCAGGCTCAAAGGGATAATGGCAGCAAAGCACATGGAAAAATGCTCTCCAGTGATACAGAAAAATGACATCTGCTGAGTGCAACTAACTTGCTACTCAGTGCATACTGTTTGGTCTTTGCATCAACCTGATTCAAAACTCTTGACTCACAACATGAGTTACAAAATGCTGCATTGTATTTGTGTGTCAGCATTGATAATCGAGATTCTGCATGAACCATTCAGTTTCTGGGCTCTCAGTGCAGGCAGTGTAGATCTACATGATTTATTTATATACTTGTCTGTTTATTTATTTGCTGTTTGTTTATTGGGAAAGTCCACTGGGCTCACAGAACCCATTTTCAGTGGAGGCCCAGGGAGAAAAGCTCCACAGTACAAAAAACTAACAAAACTGTAAAATTCCCCAAAGCAGTCAGAAGACAGCTCGATATGCAGCTAAATCCAAAATCTTGATGAACCAGCAAGTAATCGCACCAAAAAACTTTATTGCAGAGAAAGAAAGTTAGTGCTTTCACAGTAATACCATGCCGTTTTTTTTTTTTTTTTACAAAAAACTAACAGTTAAAATTACAAAGTTGAAATTACAAAGAAATTACAAAAAAATTACAAAGCAATTACAAGGAATAAGTATATACAAGCTGTTAAGAAAACCCTGAACAGAAGTATATTTTCAGCAATAGCGCAATCTTAAACAATCAGCATAAAGTAAGCATCCGCATATATCATTATCTGATGATAAGATTAAGGCTATTGTGGGAGACAAACCTAGATTTACTTTCAAAAATAATTTATCACATAAGCAGCAGCTTTGTTACAAATCTACGATTACAACTTCTTTAGTATCTGATCGTAAAGGTACTTTTCCTTGCAGATCTTGTAAAGTCTGCTGTCATATTTCGACCACAGCAGTTTTCAGCATCCTAGTAATGATTTTTTCTTTACACCAAGGTTTTATGCAGATTGCAGATCTCAGGGTTTGATTTATTTAGCTAAGTGTAGAAACTGCACCTCTTTTTATGTGGGGAAAACAGTTAGAATGCTGAAAGAAAGGATTCTGCAGCATTTAGGTGACATTAGACGTGGTAACTTACTTAATGTCTTGGCTAAGCATATTTCTGTACTACCTGGACATAGCTTTAAATTTATTGTTTTACAACTTGTACATATGAATAAAAAGGGGGGGTGATTATAACAATAAACTTGAAACTGCAGAGACTAAATGGATAGTTAAGCTGCAGGCAGATAAGCTACCTGGTATCAATGCATCTGTATCTTTAAAACCCATCCTTAAGAGATGCAGTATAAATCAGTAATTGAATGGTTTTGATAACTGGATGCCTATTATGTGTTTTTATTACTTAATGGTTTTGATTCATTTTAAGTTTGCGGATCTGATGAAGCACACTATGTGTGAAAGCGCTAATCCTTTGCTTTTGTAATAAAGTTTTAAGAACAGCAGCTCTGGTGGATGCCTGGTTTATTGTGGCTTTTGTATTATATATTTTTTACTGGGCAGCTTTGGCTTGTTCTGCATACATTTTCTTTTTTATGATTATGAACAATAGTAGTTACAATAGGTAATATTTCTGACAAAGTACTCTGTAGGAAATTTTTAAAATTTACCAACACATTGCACTCACAAAACATATATTCCCAGTTACTTCTTCTGTATCCCATCTCCAATATTTATTATCTACCTAAGGTAAGATTCTTTGAAGTTTGTTTGTGGTATAAAAATATCTGTGCAAACACATTCAAGCAGAATTCCCAAACCTTCTGGACCTTGTTACATACTTGGAAGCCATACGCATGTCCTCCCTTTGTTTTCTTGTAAATTGTCTATCCAGTCTCACTCTTCCCAATCTTTTCTAACTTCCTGTCATCGATTCTTATAGTTATCGTGATATATTTCATATGTCCTACTAACTACCTCTTTTATAACATCAGCTTCTGTTCTAGATTAAACAAAAAACTCTACTAGCGCAGGTCTTTCACATAACATGCCCCTTTCCCTTTCTATTTGTCTATACTCTGATATCAGTCCTTGGTAGGGTAAGCACTCTCTAGTCTGCATCCCAAACATGTTCTTGGCCTCCTCCTACTCTGCTACATTTCCCTCTCTAGTTATTTGTTCCCAGCACCTTCATTCTTTTTTCTCTAGCAAATTCCAGCCCCTCTTGCATATTTGCTGCAACCCTACTTGCATTCATTCCTATTGGCAAAAATCGCCCTTCTCCATTCTAATGTTAGCTTAGTTCTTAGAACACTTTCTACTAATTTATTAATATATTCTGTATGGATGTTATTATTCACCTTATGGATCTGCATACAATATCCCACTCGCTCTCTTCATTTCACAGGTTCATAGATAAGCACTAAGCTAGCTGCCCTAGTGGCTATTTTAAGCCTAGCCAACTTCTCTTTTTTGTGCTCGAGTTAATCTATCACATTTGTTAAGAGATTGGCCTTATCCATTCCATGGTCAATAATTATATATTATCCCTAATGAGAATAACTGGGATCATACAGTAGAAAATTTGAGGGGACCCATGCATGGAATGCAGCATTTAGGAGCTGCTTCTTTTCATTAGTAGTGCAGGGGGCAGTCTTGTCCTGGGGTGAATTTTCTTTTTCCCATCCATAGATCCATGTTGTTGTTGAATATGGACAGGGATGAACTTTGTCTTATGTGGACAGGGAGTCTATTCCAGAGCAGTGGTATCCTCTGTGAGATATACTTGTCCTTCCAAACCATTCTATTGATGTTGCAGAAGATGTTTAGACCCCTAGACTGAGTATTTCTAATGCCATGTATTTCTTGAGCCCCCCCCCCCCATTTGGAATTATAATTTTCTACTTGTGTTATGTATATGAACCTTAACCCTGTAGCTCTAAAATATCCCTTCAAATCAGGTAATCCTAAACCACCTTGTTTTATTGAAAGGATCAGCTTATCCCACTTAACTCTTGCCCTCTTCTCCTCCTAGATAAAGTCCTTTAAGTCTTTATTAATTATTGTTCACTACTTCTCCTCTGGTTGATAAAAATATGCCTGACCCATATCTAAAACTAATGGGAGTAAAAACATTTTAACTGCTTGTATCTTACTATCCATATCCATAAACAAGAGCCTCCATTTTCTCATTTTTTAATCATATTTTGTTTAGTCTATTGCCACAGATCATTAGCTGTGATAACATAAACCTTTTTAATCCATAATCCATATATATATATATATATATATATATATATATACTTCATCTTATCATGTCCCCATAAATATGAGTATTGCTGAATCAATTCATGTGTGGGTACATAATTTATGGCTATAGCTTTCTTTTATCTTCATTAATTTTATATCCCAAAAAGACTTGAAAAAGTCTATGAATGTTTCACAAAATATGTCTTTTTCTGGATTTATCAGATACAAAACAATATCATCTACAAATAAAGCCAGCTTTTCTTGATTATCATGCCAGTTATAACCTGACATTTCTGAGTCCTTTATATTCTTTGCCAATGGCTCTAAATATAAAGCAAATTATATATAAAGCAAAGATAAAAGGAAAAAGGACATCAATGCATGGTTTCTCTGTTCAAACATAACTAATCTGACAGGAACCCTCCCACTTTAATTTTTTACTCTGGTTCTTCATGTATCCTCCTAATTAAAATTATTATTGTGCCAGGGAATGCAAAAGTGTCATTGCCCTACTCATAAAATCCCAAGCTACTCTGTTAAATTCTTTCTCTGCTTCAAGGCCCGCCAACAATGTTAGTATTTTCTAACATACTGCTTCCCTCTGGATCATCATTCTTCCATTAATGCCATCAAATGGTTGCCCCCCCCTCACACACACACACACACACACACACATATACAATACAACACTGGTCCATATCTTGAATTTTGGCAACACCTTTCCAATTTGTTAACTATAATAGACGTAAACACTTCATAATCATGGTTTAAAATTGAAATGACTCTATATAAAGATAAGTCTGATGCATCTTTACTATATTTAGGTAATACAGCCACCGTAGCCTTCTTCCAAGATGCTGGTGCTTCCCCTCCTTGGTTAAGGTGTTTGCCTTACAAACACAAGGTGCAGGGTTTGAGTCTCACAAGGGATAATTGGCTAGGCTTACAATTGCTCGTAAGGGCAGTTGGCCTAGTACTAACCTATGAACCTATCAAATACTGTTAGACAAAATCTTCCAGCTCTCTGTCACTTTCTTCTTTACCAGTTTCAAAACTTTTATGGGAATACCATCTGTTCCTGAAGATTTTCCCGAAGACTGATTATACATTACCATTTTATCTCCTGCTATTTTAACTGTTAGCTGTTGAGGTCATCTGCCTCTAACTTTTGCATAATTAAGTCTTCCATTAATATTTCCATTTTGTGTTCTTTCTTTATTTCCTCATTTCTCTGCTTTATACAAATGTTCATAAAATTTCTAAAATATCCATAATACCTCTACATGATATCTGATTATTTTTCTTGTTATAGGCGACAGCCCTTTCTACTTTCTGTTTCTTAAGTTGTTGTGCTAAAAGTTTTTGTGCTTTGGAGTTATTATCCAAAAATAGTCGCTTAAAAGCATTCCTTCTACATTCATGCATGTTATCCAGATAAACCCTGATTTTATGTTTAGCACTCTGCATTTGAGCATCTTCTTGTTCTGTGACATTCCTCTTATTCTACAATACTTTGACATTTGTCAGCCCCTCTACGTAATTCCTATTACTTCTTAACTACATCTCTCTCTCTTTTATTTCTATCCCACTTTTAAGCTCCATTTTAAATTTATCCAATTCACTAGCTATAACTTCTGAAGATATTTCTATCCTTTCTAATAACTCAAACAATTTCCACTACTCCTTCTTTAAATTCTTCTCTTTTTAACAGGTAGGTGGGAAAGAACTAGTATCTCATTTTACCTTATTACCTTGTATTTTTATCTTAGTTTTTATTGGTGCATGACATGAAATAGTTACTGGTTGCTTGTGTTGAAACCTTCAGTTAAATGCACATGTTCCTGTGAAATATAATTTTTGTCAAGTCTAGTCCAGTTATTATATCTTGGGCAATAATATGTAAATTCTGTCTAAGTTCCTACTATTGAATTCACATCTTCATACCAATTATTTTCATAAATATCCCATTTTATTATATTTTCCCTTCTAGGTCTTCCAGTACATCCTCACTATTGCAAATCAAGTTCAACATCCCACCTATAAGCAACATTTCCTCTTGAAAGCCAATTATTTCTCCCCGAATTTTCTTAAGCCCCATAATATCAGTTTTTGGTGGAATATAAATACATGCCAATGTAATACTCCGCACTTGCCAATAGTCACTTACCACAGCAAACCTACCATTATCGTTTTTTTCCTCTTCTTTCACTGTTGGAATAATTAGTCTAATTACTCCCCTTTTCCTTTGTCCCTGCTATTCCACTGAATATCTATCCTTTGTCAGATTCACACACTCATTTCTTTCTAAATGTCTGTACTGCACCATTGCTATTTGCACTCTGCAATTCATAATATAATTCAATACTCATTTTTTTGCTGATACCTGTAAGGTCATTTACATTCCAGGATAAAAACGGTAGCATAGCCTTTATGATAAAATGCTGCTGGTTGCAACTATTGCTCTTGACAGTTTTTTTTAATGTATATTTCCAACTTTTGCATTGCATGTACACACAAATGTTCTCAGAGTGATCTTTTATACAGTTGTTTCTTCTCATCTCCATTTGAACTTATGTCACATTTTCAAGACTTTTTGTTTTAATGAAAACCCTACAACAAAAAAATGCATTTTCAGAATACCCCCAATCCCCTATTAATTTAGAACAAACACACAAAACTCTGTACATCTTCAAAAAATGAAGTTTAACCCTCCAGATAGGAACAATTACCACAACTGACAGCTGTATGCACAGGCATTACTTAACTTTAAAATTAAGGTTACCCATACTAAAGCGTATGTTATAGCCTATGTTCCCAATTGCACTGATTGCCTGTTCTTCTTCCAGATGTGAAAAGCTGCTTGTACGCTTTCAGAAAAGATTAACTTTTAACCCCAAGAAAAAGTCCACTGACTATGTTTAAATAAAACTAAATTGTATACTGTTCCAATAAATGCATTAAAGTATTAAGGCATCTAAGGAGGATGCTATTTTTTATTCACTTCACATAATTTCAAACTTTATTTTTCACTGAACAGCTTACCTTTGTACCTTTAAATTTACATTTCCCTCAGCAAATTATGCTCAGAACTCCAAAGACTAATTGCTTGCCACTGCAGACAGCTCATTTCCATATAAAAGTGGTCAATAATGAATCTTTGTATATTTCACTAAAAAGAGAAAATACAAATGCCTTCGGCTATAGACTTCTTGACTCCCACTGAACATTTGCTAATGGAAAAAAATAAGCTAATATATTTTCAGATGTAAGAAACATTTCTAATGCCTTTCATTATTTTGTCTTATTTTTAAGCCTACTTGCTTACAAAACATCTGTTTATAGCTTAAGACAGGGGTATTAATCTATACATTCTCCCTTGTAAAAATAAGAGGAAATAGCTTAATTCTACATATAATACACTCGGTTCATTTTTACACCACATCCGCACCCCAGCAGCCCAAGATCACAGCATATTAACATTAAACTTGATTTTGTCCAGCCTTCTCTTATTATTCTGAAAACTATATATTTCTTACAAATAACTTTTGCAGGAAAATACTACAAACAAAAGTCCGGGGGGGGGTGATGGGGGCCAGAGTAGCCCCTGTTTTTGCTAAAACCGTCATGTCATGGTGGAAACAGGAACACTTTAAACCTCATCTATTGTATCAAAAGTTAGCTTTCTATAAGATATTCACTGATGACCTGCTTATCATGTGGAAATGGTCCAAAGATGAATTCAACGAACTACTTGAATAGTTTAATTTGAGCACCTCTTTTTTGAAGTTCACTAGTAGTGGTTTTGGGATATCCATTAATTTTTTGGACATCAGTTTGACTTTCAATATATGTGATGGTCGACTTGAGAGTAAGATCTACAAGAAAAAAACCTTTGTGAACAACTGTTTACAGTCAGAACCCACATCACATGAAGAAAGGTGTGGTGAAGGGACAGTTGATACAGCTCATCAGTTTAATGAGCAGTGATATTTTTTTTAGGAAGAAATGGAAACATTAAAGCATTTCTTCATGGTCAGGGGCTACAATTCTGATTGGCTAGCCACCATCATTGATGAAACTCATTTGTTACGGACAGGGAAAGCTAAACCAATCCTTGGAAAGAGCCAAATCAGTTGTTCATATTGAGGAGATACATACCCCCAAGACTAGTATGCCAAATGGCTATAGGGATGCCTTTCCACTCTCCATCACCATTGACATAACTATCATCACAGATATCCTCCAGAATAACTGGAAAATAATTTTAGGCAATGGTGATGTTGCAAGAATTTTAGTAGAACACCCAATTTTCACCTACAAAAGGTGAATTTTATCAGACTCATCCTAGAAAAACAGAATGGACCAAAAAGAATCAGAGAGGGTACCTTTGGGACTTTTAAATGCAAGTGTGATGCCTGTGCCCTGGCCCAGCAATCAAGAAGCCTCAATCCTCACAACTAACACCAGTGAGGGCATCTCATATATGAGGAAAGGGTAACAATTACACACAGTAAAGTGCAATTTCCCTTAAGAGCACACAGAGATCACAGTCAGTCCAGAGCTGGTCGCTCCCTTGCTCTCCAGGTCCCCAATGAGACTCCCCACTGGCACAGCTATAGAGTCCAGATCTCAGCCTAGTGGGCAAGCTAAAACCTCTAGCACCTTCTCTGTCCAACCAGTGCTTCATGTCCCTGCCCAAGTAGCTGACACACACACACTTTGAGATAAGAGTTTATACAACCACATAGACACTTCTGGGGAAGGCTGGCAGAAGTTTTCCAGCTGTGCCCCTAGTTCCACTTGCCACCACCCACTAATACTTAGCTACTCAAAGGACCTTAAAAGGGTGTCCAATTATTACTGTACGTTATTATTATCCAATTGGTAGTTGTGACTCAACAGTCAAGGCTTATTAGAGTGACTTGGTACAGGATCCTTATATACAAGCAATGTACTCTTAGAGCTTAACGTATCTCTATACAAAACAGCCACAGTTGAAAGGTTTTAAAATATTTCATAATAAATAATAAAACCACAAGATAATACTTCTTACTACACAGTGCTAGTCAAGAGTTCAGAGATCACACAGAAATACTTAAAATAATTCAGTAGTATAGTTCTGACATCACAGAAAAACACTTAGTCTAATCTTTCTAGTTCCTAGCTATTTCTAACAGAAAACACAAGTCTAAGATAACTTACATATGAGCAAGACAGTGCTGTGAGTTGGATGATCAAGACAAAAATGCTTAATGTCTTCTGATTCTCTCTGTTTAAATAACTTTCCTGGTGTTCCCAGGCTGACAGAAACTGCATGTACATCCTTTTACACCTAGGCAGAAACCAGAACAATAAAGGACATTCCACATGTAAATTCTGGTCATTAACTTTAGCCTTAAAACAATAGACAGGAACCCTTCATCTAGCCCGGCCAGAGCCGAATTGTAAACATCAAAGAAAGTTATGAAATAATTTCAATTTCAAAGGACAGACTAGAAATGCTTGACTTAGCTTTCTTTACAGCAGAGGGCAACGTTGCTACATTGTTTTGAGTTCAACATTTCACAGCATATTCTTTCATTTAAGAAAACAAGCCTGTAATTCAACATTCATATTTACAAAGGACAGAATTATGTACCACATTCTATTTGACTAGGCTGGCAGCCTTCACCCATCTCTACCAGTATTCACATTTCTCCCCCACCCCCCAGAGAACTCAAGCTAGTTTTTCAAGTGACCCTTGAGAAACGCTGCTTGAGAGGGTCAGATCTATCTGAGTATACCTATCCCATTCCCTGTCTTGAGAGCCCATCTGCATTGGCATTGCTACTCCCACTGCGGTGCTGCACTGACATATCATATGCTTGCAACCCCAGGCTCCATCTTAACAACTTGGCATTTTGCTGGCTGGCTCTGTTTAACAATGTTAGGGGGTTGTGATCTGTCATAATAGTGAATTTCCTTCCATAAAGATAAGGCTGAAGTTTTTGAAATACCCACACTATGGCTAGACATTCCTTTTCTACAGCTGCATAGCATTCCTCCCTGGGTTGGACCCTATGACTGAGATAAACCACTGGGTGCTCTTCCCCCTCTGAAAAAAATCTGGCTAAGTACAGTCCCCACCCCATGGTTTGAAGCATCCACCTGCGCAACAAATTATTTGCTGTAATCTGGACTGGCTAACACAGGGGGCCGTCCCAAAGCTTCTTTAAGCTTCTGGAATGCCTGCTCACATACTGGGGTCCACACTACCTTATCTGGCCTGTTCTTCCTTGTCAGGTCTGTGAGGGGAGTAGCTATGGTACTATAACAGAGGATGAACTATCTGTAGTACCCTGCTGTCCCTAAAAATGCCCTCACCTGCTTTTTAGTAACAGGTGCAGGCCATGCCTGAATGGCTTCTACTTTGGCAGGTTCTGGCCTTATCTTACCACTCCCCACTCTATGTCCTAAGTAGGAGACCTCCGCCATACCTACCTGACATTTGCTCGGCTTAATGGTCAACCCTGCCCTCTGTAGTCTACACAGCACCTCCCCCTGACATGCTGAAGGTGCTCTGGCCAGGAATGGCTGTAGATGGCAATATCATCTAGGAAAGCAAGGGCAAACCCTCCTGCTCCTGCTAGGATATGATCTACCAGCCTCTGGAAAGTCGCTGGGGCATTCTTCATCCCAAAGGGCATCTTTGTGAACTCATACAAGCCAAAAGGAGTCACAAAGGCTGACTTATGTCTAGCACTGGGAGTCAAGGGCACCTGCCAGTAACCCTTGGTAAGATGAATGCTTGTAAGATACTTAGCCCCACCCAGCTGCTCTAGGGCCTCATCTGTCCTAGGCATGGGGTAAGCATCCGACTTTGTGTGACTTTTTAATTTTCTGTAGTCCACACAGAACCTGGTGCTGCCATCCTTCTTTGGCACCAGGTCTACTGGGGAGTCCCAGGGACTGTTGGACTCTTGAATCACCCCTAGTTCCAACATCTCCTGTACCTCTTCCCTCAGAGTCTGTTTGACTCTCTAAGGTACCCTATAAGGGGCATGCCTAATAGGCCTTTGGGGTCCTGTGTCCATCTGGTGCTGAACCAGGTGGGTGCACCCTGGTTTCCCAGTGAACACGTCCCCAAATTCCTGCAACACTGCTTGGATTTCTCAAACCTGGGTAGGAGATAGCTGCTGGGACATTGCTACCCCTTCCACTTAGGTGTCAGCCGAGCCTCACTGAGGAGATCAGTCCCCATATCTTCCTCTGATTCCTCCTGCAATCCACTGCAAATGCTCAGCACAAGGGCCTCCCTATTATGGTAAGGTTTCATCATGTTAACATGGTACAATTTGTGCCACTGCCATCTGCTTAGCAGTTCCACCATGTAGTTAACATTACTTACCTTTCTTACCACCTTGTAGAGTCCCTCCCAAACTGCTTGCAGCTTGTTGTGTCTGACAGGAATGAGAACCATTACCTGCTTCCTGACAGCATACTCTCTAGCTCAAGCATTCCTGTCAAACCACACCTTTTTCTGTTGTTGGGCTTCTGCCAGGTTCTCCTGGGCCAAGCCCATGAGTTCCCTGAGCCTTGTCCAGAGGTTTAGGATGTATGCCACAACAGACTCCTTGTGAGACTCACACTCACCTTCCCACTCATCTTGAATTAAATCTAGAGGTCCCCTCATCCTATGCCCATACAGCAACTCAAAGGGTGAAAAAACTGTGGATTTCTGGGAAACAGAGTAAGCAAGCAACAGATGGGGCAAATATTTGTCCCACTCCCTCTTAAACTGGTCTGCAAATGCCTGTAGCATGAACTTGATTGCAGAGTTTAGCCTCTCAACAAGACCATTAGCCTGGGGATGGTAGGGGGTGGTCTTCATGTGCTTCACCCCACAGGGCTTTCACAGACAAGCCAGCAGGTCTGACATGAAATTGGCACCTCTGTCAGTCAGTATTTCTTTTGGAAAACCTATCCTGCTGAAAATCTCTAACAAAGCATTTGCCACCTTCTCTACCTCAATGGAGGACAAAGCCAATGCCTTAGGGTATCGTTTAGCATAATCCACTACCACTAGGATACACTTTTTCCCATGGAACTTGGGGTACACAGAGGACCCACAATATCCTAGCTACCCTCTGAAATGGCTCCTCAATCACTGGCAAAGGTATCAAAGGAGCTCTCACCTTGTCTCCTGCCTTGTCTACCTTTTGGCACTGCTCACAGGTCCTGCAGTACCCTGTTACAGCTCTGGAAATTCCAGGCCAATAGAAGTTCTAAATAATACACCTCTTTGTACATTTTATGCCCATATGACCCACAAAGGGAATATCATGGGCTATGGCTAGAAGCGCCAGATGGTAAGCTCTAGGCACTACCAACTGCTGTACTCTCTCACCTTTTAGCCCCCCCTCAGGGGTCCACTCTCTGTATAGTAACCCTTTGTCCCAGTATACAGATTCCCCCTTTCCTTGAGAATCAGGTGCTTCCCTAGCTATCTGCCTCAGGCCTTACAATGTAGGGTCTGAGAGCTGAGCCTGTCTCAACCCTCTCCTTGTAACCCTTCCCAGCTCCCCTTTCATGGCAAGTCTAGCATCCTCTGACAGTGGTGCCTCACTGTCAGCCTGGGTACTACTACTCACCTCTACCTTTGCAGTCACTCTGTCCAAGGGACCATCAGTACCCACAAGCAGCTGTGGCTCACCTTCAGTCTCACTTCTACAGCGTAGCTCACTCCCTGAAGTAACCACATCACCAGTCCTGGCTGCAAGTATGCAGTATGTATGGGCCTCCCCCAGGCTACCAGACCCACATGCTTGTCTCCTAGCCTGACTGCATGTAACTGCATGAGCACATGGTACTGCCTCATCCAAATCCTTCCCTATCAGGACATCTGCAGGATCGTAGTTCAGTATCCCTGTTGTCTCAAGACAACCTACTATTGGCATTTTGTCTTTCCCACTTACTGGCTCCCTCACCTTTGATTCCCCACCTTGCCTCCGTGGACACCTGTATGCTACATAGTCCCACCGGTTGCATTCAAAACATTTAACCCTAGCTCCTGGACATGTACCTGGACTAGTGGATTGCCCTGCTACTAGCAGATTCTGTTGTGGCAGTCTGTGCTGCCCACCATGGGTTCCTTTAGACCCATGAGCAGTACTGGGGGTCTCCTTCCTGTGCAGGGCTGCCCTGCTTGTCAGGTATAGGTCGCTCTTCTTCCCCAACTCATCTGAAGTAGCACATTGTCTATCAGCTAACCAGAGCCTCATGTCCTCAGGCAAAGTGCTAAGGGCTTGTTCCCCTCACCAAAAGGTCTGCCAGCCCTTCAAAAGTGGTGACCTGACATCCAGTCACCCACCTATGGAAATAAGTGCTCAATTCAGCAACATATTCACACACACTTTCATCTGCCTTGCATCTATGCTCACAAAACTTTTTCCTATATGTTTCAGGTGTTAGCTTAAAAAACTCTAATAGACATTTTTTACAGCAGTATAATCAAAACATGCAATGTCAGACATTTTAGATAATACAATTACAGCTTTACCATGGAGAAGGGGGTCAAGAACCCTACCCAGAGCCCTTGGTCAACTTCATACTGTTTACATAATCTTTCAAACATATGAATGAAACTATCAAAATTATCCCCCTCTTTAAACTGTGGAAGAAATTTACTAACCTTTTGCGCTTCTGGGGTCCAGTTACTCCCTTCCCCATTACCTCCATGACTCTGGCGAAGAGTCAGCTTCTCCTTCTCATGCTGCCTCTGCCTCTCTTTTTCCTCAGCTTCTAGGCGTAGCAGTTTCTCATTCTCCTCACTCTCTAGACTCCTCAGTCTCTCAGCTGCTTCTAATTCCACATGTCTGGCCTCCAACTCAAGTCTCTTTAGCTCCAGCTGGATTTTTAAGTTCACTGCAGAAAGGTTGAGCTGTCCATTCTCCGAGGGTATTATATCTCCACTGCCAGTCTGATTGTCCTCCTGGCTGCTGTTTTTTGATGCAGCTGTAACCAAGGCTGCAATCAGGTCTGGCTTAGTCAGGTTTCCATACACCAGTCAACTAGCCTGGCAAATCTCAGCCAGCTGGCTGCTTGTCAGCTTTCCATACTCCTCTGCTGACATGCTGCCTGCTCACCCTGACTAACTAAGCTAACAAAAGAAATAAAACAGTTGTGATCTGAACTCTGAGTATTCACTGCATGGCTATTTTAGAGTAAAAAAACACCTTCAAAGCTCATTGTACACAAGCTACAGAATTCACTCTGCTCACACCACTACAAGCCAATTAGTATTTGCCAACTAATTAATATGTGATGTGGATATCCCACCACTGCCAAACAATTAATATGTGACACCCATGCCCTGGCCCAGTAATCAAGGAGCCTCAATCCTCACCACTAACACCAGAGAGGGCATCTCATATATGAGGAAAGGATAACAAATACACACAGTAAAGTGCAATTTCCTTTAAGAGCACACAGAGATCACAGTCAGTCCAAGGCTGGTCACTCCCTTGCTCTCCAGGTCCCCAGTAAGACTCCCCACTGGCACAGCTATAGGGTTCAGATCTCAGCCTAGTGGGCAAGCTAAAACCCTCTAGCACCCTCTCTGTACAACCAGTGCTTCATGTCCCTGCCCAAGTAGCTGACACACACACACTTTGAGATAAGAGTTTATATAACCACACAGACACTTCTGGGGAAGGCTGGCACAGGTTCTCCAGCTGTGCCCCTTTCTCCCAGACTATATAGTACTTCCACTTGCCACCACCCACTAATACTTATCAACTATTCAAAGGCCCTTAAAACGGTGTCCAGTTATTACTGTGCAATATTATTATCCAATTGGTAGTTGTGATTAAACTGTCAAGGCTTATTAGAGTGACTTGGTACAGGATCTTTATATACATGCAGTGTACTCTTAGAGCTTAACTTATCTCTAACACAAAACAGCCACAGTTGAAAGGTTTTAAAATATTTAATAATAAATAATAAAAACATAAGATAATACTTCTTACTACACAGTGCAAGTCAAGTTCAGTGATCACACAGAAATACTTAAAATAATTCAGTAGTACAGTTGTGACATCACAGAAAAACACTAAGTCTAATATTTCTAGTTCCTAGCTATTTCTAATAGAAAACACAAGTCTAAGATAACTTACATATGAGCAAGACAGTGATGTGAGCTGGATGATCAAGACATAAATGCTTAATGCCTTCTGATTCTCTCTGTTTAAATTGCCATTGCAGTCCTGATTCCCATTACATCATTTTTTCCTGGTGTTCCCAGGCTTACAGAAACTGCATTTACATTCTTTTATACCTAGGCAGAAACCAGAGCAATAAAGGACATTCCACATGTAAATTCTGGTCATTAACTTTAGCCTTAAAACAATAGGCAGGAAGCCTTCATATAACCCGGCCGGAGCCGAATTGTAAACATCAAAGACAGTCATGAAATAATTTCAGTTTCAAAGGACAGACAAGAAATGCTTGACTTAGCTTTCTTAACACAGAGGGCAATGTTGCTACATTGTTTTGAGTTCAACATTTCACAGCATATTCTTTCATTTAAGAGAACAAGCCTGTAATTCAACATTCATATTTACAAAGGACAGAATTATGTATCAAATTCTATTTGACTAGGCTGGCAGCCTTCACCCATCTCTACCAGTCTTCACAGCAAGCAATGCTGTTTTATCTCAAATATGATGAGTATTTTCTTTAGTCATTTAAATATGAATATTTTTGCTTACCAAAGGTAATGTTGTGGTTTGAAGGTGTTTGTTTACTTAACTCACTGTAATTCATGTACCTGCTTTTATGTTTTGGAAAGACAATTAGGAAGGTGTCTCATAGAATTTATGAACATTCATTAGCAATAAGAAAAGGGGACACTAGTAATGCCTTAGTGAGATATGCTTTGCAGTGTGAGAATTATAGAAAATTCCAGTTCTTTGTGCTAGATTCTGTTGACATGAGTGACTTATCTGGCAACTATAACATGCTTTTAAAATGCTGAGAGTAAGAATGGCAAATCATATTGAATTTGGAATAATATCCTGGTTTAAATGAAACTGTCAATATAAAATGCTATCACAAAAAAAATTAAATGTGATGGTGGAAAACTACAAGTTTATGTTTTACATTATCTAGTTTGATTTGTTACTTTGATTTGTATTGACATTTCACTTTAAAAGCTGGGGAAAAGGAGATTGGATGTTTTTATCATGTGATGTGTTGGGTATTATTTTTAAACCTGCTATGTGTTGCATTGCATTGTTCTGATGAAGTTTTTGGTGTATGAATAAAGAATGAAAGCGCTCATTTTAAGACCATGTCGTGGTGACTCCCTAAGTTTGCTGAGTAGAATATTTTTCAAGATTCCGAAAGAGTTTCTTTATATAAATCCTGGTCTAATGGTATATGTGCTTTTTAATCATTTAGACTATTGAATCTATAAAAGTTCTAAAATGAAATGAGCTTTTATATATCATCCTTTTGGACTAGCAAATAAGATTCCCCACTATTACATTTTGCCCGACCTGACCAATGAATTCATCTGGTATCTGCTCTTAAAATAATTTCATAAAGGTTCTGATCATAAAATCAACCATAGAAATTTTTAAAAGAATATGTATTATAGCATCTACCAGTATGGGGCTTTGTATACTGTTTGGAAATGAAAAGATTTTGTGAATTTAAAGTAAAAAAACAATAACTACTGTATATGTTTAAATGCATCTGAAAGTAAAGGAGTTTAACACAGTTTGAAATTAACAGTATCAGACCATGTTTGACTGAAAATGTTGCACATAGTATGGTTATGTAAGTAGCACTTGCTCATAGCAGTAGATATCCAAAATCTTTCCTGCCTAGAAAATAACTGTCCAGCTTCAAAATACTCTGGCTACTCTACCTTCTTCACTCTGACTTCTGACTGGCAAATCCTAGGGAGGGAAATCAGAGGTCAGAGTGAAGAAGTGATGAAGTGAGAACAAAGAGTCTAACAATCCTGAATAAATCCACCAAAAATCACAGTAACATATAAAGTAGAAACAAACATAATCCTACTTTATATCCCAACTACAACTATATACAAGAGTGGGTAGGGAATGGAGAGTGGGTGAGGCTAAAACAGCAGATAGGAATTCAAATATCTACTATGAGTAAGAGCAACTTACACAACTGTACTATGTTCACCATTCCCACTACTGCAGTAGCCTTTGGCTATATGGGTTGATTACCAAAGTCTATCCAATCTGAGAAGCGAGAGTATATACATCCAGGACCCCTTGGAGGGTGGCCCTAGCAAAGTTTGACCTGAACCTAGAAAAGGAATCCAGTTTGTAAGATTTTGTAACAGTATGTACAGAAAACCATGTTCTTGCCTCTAGCATGCGTCTAGAGTTTACCCACTTCCAGTATGCCATTGAAGAAGACAAAGTTCTGGTAGAATGTACCTTGATACTGCCTGGAATGGATTTGCCAAGGTGGGAATAACAAAAAACAATAGCTGAGCACAACCACCTGGAAATTGTCTGTTTAGACAGAGGGTGTCCATTATTTGCCCTTTTAAAAGAAATAAACAGCTGCTCAGTTTTTCTAAAGGGCTTAGTTCTGTCACAATAGTACCTGAGCTGCTTATGCATGTTCAGAGTATGCAGAATCTTTTCTCCCTGGTTTTTGGGTTCTGCGTAGAAAACTGGGAGCTTGACGACTTGATTCAAAGTAAACTCTGAAACTACTTTGGGCATAAATGAGGGGTTTGTTCTTAAAAAAGACCTCATCCTTGTGGAAAATGAGGTAGGGCTCACCCACTATGAGATCTTACAACTCAGATACTTTTCTTGCAGATGAAAAAGCAATGATAAATACATATTTTCAAGTTTCGAACCTTAAATCAGTTTGATGGGCAGGTTCAAAAGGTGACAGCCAATTTCTTCAGCACATAGTTGAAATCCAAAGTAACAGCAAACTGTTTACAGGGAGGTTTCAAGAGTAAGACTCATTTCAAAACTGCTTCACAACAGAGAAGAAAGAGGAGGATTCATGAGCAGACATGCTGAAATGTCCATAAGGAGAACCTTTATAGAAGAATAAGTGAGGCCAAAGCAAAGTAACTCACAGAAATATTTGAGCACCAGTGGTGCAAAATCCTTGATAGGCCCCTAGTTATTGGTTAGGCAACAATTAGAAAATCTCTTCCACTTAACTATATAAGATTTCCCACTAGCAGGATTTCTTGCTTCCTTTATTAACTGCTGCAAGTACTTGTGAAATAAGTGCCTAAAAGGTATTAAAACTGAATAATCAATGCAGTCAGTTGAAGCTGATTGACAATGGGGTTTATCAAACTCCCTCTGTCCTGTATGTGTAGATCCACTCTGTGAGGAATATCCTGGTAACTGCCCATAGCCAATTCAATAAGAAGCGAGAAAAAATGTTGCATTGGACAAAAGGGATTCACCACAATGATTTCTGGGGTATCTTTTTGAATATTCAGAATTATCTTTGCTATTAGTGCAAAGGGTGGAAATGCATAAATATACAGTCCCTTCAAAGCGAATGAAAATGCATTGACTTACCAGGCCTGATTGCAAGGAGCTTTGTTTAGTTGTCTGTCTTCAAAAAAGGCAAACATCTATTTGAGGTGTTCTCCATAACTGGATCAATTCCTGGAAGACAATGTCATTTGATTTTCATTCATGAAAGTCTGTCTTGATCCTACTCAACTTGTCTGCTACTATGCTTTGTTCTGAGGGAATTTAAGATACTTGGAGGATCCTCGCTGCTTGTTTATATATATATATATATATATATATATATATATATATATATATATATATATATATATATATATATACACCACATGGTTATTGTATTGTTGCTAATCACTTGAAGAGGTTCTGGAGACAGAGATGATGGACAAACTTCAAGCAATTGATACAGTCAACTTCTCTTTTAAGCTGATGTGCTTTGATCTGTTTGAAGTATTCCACAGGCCTTGCACTTTTATCCAACTGGAAACTGCTCCCCAAGCAAATCTGAAGAGTCTGTGGTGACACATTGGTTTGGGATCTGAGGTGAAAATAGAAGACCTGGGTTCAGTTGGATTTTTCCCACCAATGAAGTTCTCTTTTTTTAAGCCCAAAATGGAATTTGATACTCCAGAAAATGCAAATGCCAGATCCATGTGTTTTTTTTTAGAAACCACTATACACTCATGCATAACCTATCTAGAGGTATGAAAATCTTAGAAGCCATAAAGCCTAGAATCCTGAGAAATTTCTTGCAGAAACATGAGACTGATTGGAGAAGTTCAAGAAAACTTCCAGATAAATATCTACCTTATCTTGTTTTAAAAGGCCTTTTAAAAATAAAAATCTATAAGACACTCCAGAAACACAATCCTGTGAGATGCAATCAAGGAGGATTTTGCAGTATTTATCCCAGACTGTTCAAAAGGGATGTAAATGAAAGTTATGTACTCAGCATAACAATAGAACTGTGTTGTCTTCCATCCTTCCTCAATGTATGGGTCTCAGATGTGACTTCAGATGCAGCTTTGGATACATCTATGCTATGGATCTGGTGCTCAGACTCCTCCACTACACATAATCCCTTGTGAAAGGAGCAATATACCTCAGATCAAGTTTGCCCACTAATGAAAATCCTCCCACCCATAAGGGAATTTAAAATTATAAAGGTGTTGACAGATAACTTAGCTAACATAACATTGCCCTGCTGAGAAAAGAGAGTGAAAGAGAAAGACACAACGTTCAGAAGTCAAGGCAAGGTCAACTAGAACCATCTTGGAATGGAAACATGATAAGCAAAAAAACTGTGCACACAAAAATTAAGGAGAAGGATGGTGGGAGGGTTGCTGAGGAAGGACAAAAACAGATATCACATATCTATCATTATGGTGAGTACTTAACTTTTATATATGATGTTGTGTTTTACATCAGTTCCTCAATGTATGGAACAGAGTCCCCAGCTAATTTCGCACTTGAGAAGTCTTATGGAAGGATATTATAGAGTACAGCTGAACCAAAGGAGGCTCTAGATCTGGACTGCATATTTAATTTATAGTGTGAGTTAAAATATGTACCTTTGATCACATAGCTGCAGTGCATATGTCATCAACTGGAACACTAGAAAAGAAGGCTGCAGATGAAGCCACAGATCTGCTGGAATGAACCTTTGGAGTCCAAGGAAGTGGCAGTCTTCTTTCTTGATAAACAAAGGAAATACACTGTGACAACCAGCATGACATGGTGAGTTTGGACATTGGTTTTCCCAATTTAGCTGTAGTGAACATGAATTGACCTGCTTTCCTGAAAAGTTTTGTCTGATGTAAATAGAACTGCAACTGATGATGAACATCAAGTAAAATGCAAGGTATATTCACCCTTGTTCGAAAAATTTGGAAAGAACACTGGAAGATTTATGGCCTGATTAATGAATGATTAAGAAGCCACCTTAGTAAGAAAGGAGGGGATGGCTTTCAGGGACAATCTGTCCTTGTGAAAAATTATGTAGGGAGATTTTCATGAGAAGGTCTGTAGCTCAGAAATTCTCTCCTAGCAGAAGTGATAGCCACCAGGAATAAAGTCTTCTAAGATAAAAACTTCAGATCAACCCTAGCCACAAGCTCATATGGAGGCCCAGTGAAAGTCTGTATCATGATAGTAATATCCCATATAGGGACTGGATCTCTAAGCAGAAGACATAGCAGAAAGGTACCTCAGAGGAAAGCCGTGGATAATTGTGAGATGCAATGGGAATATGGTTTTCCCCCACATGGAAAGAAGATATTGCAGCTAACTGTACCTTGATTGTGGAATAGCTGGCTCCACATTGAAAAAGGTGTGTCAGGAAGTCCAAATTTGCTGGAAGAGAGGCTGAGAAAGGATCAATATTTTTTCATTCACCCAAATAGAAAACCTTTTGCATTTCCTCTTGTAAATTTTCCTTGTCGAGGGTTTTTAGAAAGAAAACAAAATGTGGACTACTGAAGAAGAAAATCTGGACTGTTGAACCATCATTTGAATTGGAGAAATCATATAGTCAGTTTGAGGGACTAAATGCTAGGGAGAGGTGACTCTGATGGGTGAAATAGAAGATTTGAGCCCAAGTCTAGCACCCAGGGTAGGTGGACTAGATGAGGCCAGAGGAAGGGAAATCAGACTTGTTGAGGCCAATAATGGGCTGTGAGGATGACTGTGACCTTCATTGCAGATGCTTTCTGAAGAAACCTTGGAATCATGAGCATCAGTGTAAAGAGGAAAAGGAGTCCTGGGGACTAAGGGTAGGTTAGAGCATCTTTGGGTGACTCTCCCTCTTGTGTAACTAACCTCTTGTGGAACTAAAGTTAAGAACTTGTTGCATTTGGTGTTGTGGGGAGAGGAGAAGAGGTTGCAACAAGGTCAGCCACAGCAACTAAAAATCAGCTCTATTACTAATGGATTAAGGGACCACTCATGAGGTTGGAAGATAGACCTGTTCAAACTGTCTGCAAATATATTGGATTTCCCCAGGATACACATTGCTATCAGAAAGAGTAAGACGATATAGATCCCCAACCATGTCCCAAGATTCACACTCCACATTCCTAAGCACCCTGGAGAATATTAGGGTCCAAATTAACACTCTCATACTGGATGACTTCAACTACCCCTCCATTAACTGGGAAAACTATTCATGTACCAATACACTTGCCCAGCGCTTTCTGGAATTCATTAATTCCAATGCCCTGAACCAGCTTGTTCTTACCCCCCTAGGGGTAGCAACATCCTTGACCTGGTCATTACTAACATGGGCGACCATTGCTCTACACCAATAGTCAACTCCTCCCTGGTTAGATCCGATCACAAGCTAATCACCTTGGAAATCCACATCCCTCCCACCCCCCCAACAAAGGTAACCACCATGAAAAACTTCTCCAAAGCTAACTTTGAGCTCCTAAAAACAGAGGTGGCTAATTTCACGGCACCCATGCAAATGGAGAATAGTTGCATGACCTCCAAATCATACACCAATGCACTGTACGAGCATGTACACAAATGCATGGCTCTCACCATATCCAATAAAACTAAGATGCTCTCCTCAAAAAAAGGAAGTCAATATGGTGGTCCCCTGCCATAAACAAACTACAACAGAAGGAGGAAACTGATGCGGAATAAGGTGAAGTCCCAAGACTGGGAAAACTCTCTTATCAGCCTCAATAAAAGGTTGAGATCCCTCATCAAATCCTTTAAAGCTAGCTATGAAAACAGAATTACAGCAGATAGTAAAGACAACCACAAGGCCTTCTATAGTTATGTAAAGAATCTCCATGGCAATACCCAAATTTGCTCTGAGCTACTGCACAATGATGCCTCCTATACCGAGCCAACAAATATTGCAAATATAATGGCGGACAGATTCAGTGCTAACTTTACCCCCCCCCCCCCCAAAGGACCAATCACAATACCAGTAGATTGCAAGGCACCCAGTATTACTGCTGCACAGGTTAAAAAAGCACTGTCCAAGGCCAAGAATACAGCTTCTATGGAACCTAACAGTATCCCTGGCTGTGTTCTACATGAACTACAGAGTGAAAAGGCACCTCACCTGTGTGCCCTGTTCAATCACAGCCTCACCTCAGGCTTTGTCCCTACTGAATGACACACTGCTACAGTCATCCCTCTCCACAAAGAAGGAACGATTACAGACCCCAGGAACTATCGTCCCATTAGCCTGACGAGTCTGATACGCAAAGCTATGGAGCGCATCATCATGGACCTAATAAACAAGGATATAGGGAATCTCCAAACTCTGGATCCTACACAGTTTGGTTTTGTGAAGGGAAGATCATGCCTTGCTCAACTTGGTCGACTTCTTTGAGTCAGTCACCAGAGCTGTGGATGAAGGTAAGGTGGTTCATACAGCCTACCTTGATCTGGCCAAAGCCTTTGATACCATTCCCCACTCAGGAATCATAGAAAAACTTACTAAGCTAGGCATCAACCCCTATATCACTAGGTGGGTTGAAAACTGGCTCACAGATAGAACCCACAGTGTGAAAGTAGCTAACTCCAAGTCAGACTGCTGACCAGTCACGAGTGGAGTCCCACAGAGTTCAGTCCTGGGTCCTCTCCTGTTTGGTATCTACTTCTCTGAAATCCAGGCCAACACGAAGGGACTCTGGCTGACAAAGTTCACAGATGATTGCAAGTTGGGAGCTATTATTAACTCCCCAAGTGATGTTGACATCCTACAGAAAGGCCTCAATGAGGCCAACGACTGATGTCAGAACCATGGCCTTAAGCTCAATGCCAAAGAAATGTGTCTTCATCCCCTTTGGGAAAAACCCGGTTCCCTTGAATTACCACATTGATGGTAGTCCACTGAACACAGAAGGTGTTATTATAGATCTGTGAACACAGGTTGACAGCAACCTCTCCTTTGACCACCACATTGCCACTGTGGTCAAAAAGTCCTTCTATGTGTCACATCTCATTACTAAGGGTTTTGCATCCAGGAAGAAAGAGGTCATTGTCTCCCTCTACTCTTCCCTCATTAGGCCAATCATCGAGTACAATGCCCCATTTGGCATGTACCTCACTAGACACCTGCAACAACTGGAGAGGCCACAAAAGTACCTCACAAAGAGAATCCTATATGTCCTATATGGATAGACTCAAAAAACTCCAACTATTCTCTGTCTCATATCGCCTACTTAGAAGCGATCTCTGCTTGACTTACAAATCCATGTCTGACCTAGCTCTGCTAGAAATGCTACAGCTAAAGAAATCCCAATCCCTCCACACCACACACTCCAGAGACCTCAACCTCATTACCACAATCAACAGAACATGCTGGAGGAACAGGTTCATAACCCAGAGACTGCCCATGCTATGGAATAGACTTCCCATACATGTCAAGCAGAGAACCTCACTGTCCCTCTTCAACAGAAATCTTGATGAGTGGATGGGAAATTCACCCCCGGGATCACTCAAGTGGCTCTACTCAACAAATGCACTAGGAACTAAGGGTGGGTGGCACAATGCCAGGTTAATCCTATGGGCTAGGCTTGTAAAGGCTCCAGGGCCATTAGCCTAGTACACACCTATGAATCTATGAACCTATGATATTGCCCATTGCCACATTATCATGGACTTTCAATACAAGGGATATGATCTGGTTTCTCCCTGTTTGTTGATGTACCAAACAATTGCCATGTTGTCTGTCTGAATAGATATCACACCAAAAGGGAGAGTCCTGAAAGGTCTGCAGTACTAGAAGGACTGCTCTTATCTCCAGTATACTGATGTGTAGACTGACTTCTATTTGGGACCAAGTGCCTTGGTCTGTCTTTCCCAGATAATGCTCCCCCATCCCAGTTGGGAAGTGTACATGGTCACTGTGGCTTGGGGGGAAAGAAAAATGATAGGACATCCCTGTAGAACATGCAGAGATTCTAGACACCACTGTATGTGAGCTCTGCAAATGTTCATTAGAATCACTCAAAAGGACATAAGTTGTCTCCTGACTGACCATTAAACCACTAGAGTCCATTGAAGAACCCACATGTAAAATCTGGCTAGTGCCTCTAATGTGATGGATGTTGCCATGGAGCCTAGAAGACTAAGAATTCATCTAACTGGTGGCTTCTGGTGAGGTAAGACTTCTTGAACTTGTTGATGAAGAGATGTAATTCTTCAATGAGCACATTTTGCTATCTGAAGTCTTATGTCCAAAAGTGCTCCAATGAACTCTAGAAAATGGACTGGTTGTAGCTTGGATTTTGCTAGATTTATTGTAATCCCTAAGTCTATGCACAGTTGGAACAAGGAGTCCGTGGCTTGAGCAAGTAGATTCCTGGAAGGGGCAGTGATGAGCCAGTCATCCAAATATGAAAACACCCAGAAACCCTGCAGTCATAGACAAGCTGCCACTACTACCATGCACTTGGTAAACACCTGGGTGTCTGTCATGACACCAAAGAGTAGAACTCTGAACTGGCAATGACTGGCTGCTAGCCAGAAGCAGACGTACTTCCTGGAGCATCTGTCCATCGTTATGTGGTAGTACGCATCCTGAAGATTTATCGTGCACATCCAGTCATTCTTCCTCAGTAATGGAAGAATGGACTGAACTGCAACCATCCAAAATTTTGCTTGCTTCACAAACCTGTGCAAGTGACTTCAGTCCAAAATTGCCCTTAGGTCCCCATTATTCTTTGGCACTAAAAAAAATCTTGAGTAAATTCTAGATCCTGTCTGGTCTAGAAGGATTTTTTGGATGACTCAGTTTCTTAGAAGCTTCTTTATTTCTGAAGTGGCTTCTCTTTGTGAGGATGAAACACTGGGAATTCTTTTGATACATGAAGGAAGTGTGTGGAACGGAATAAAAAAAGTCTCTGGTTATGATCCTTTGCACCAATTTGTCTTGGGTGATGGACATCCAGGTTGCTGGATACAGGGATAAGTGCCCCCTACTGCCTCCAGAATGCTACAGTTAGGTAACCATCCAGGAGCACTGGAAAGGCTTCTCTGAGAAAAGACCCCTGAAGTCATGGTTTTGTGGGCCACCTCTACCCATTGAGTGATGTCCATTATAAGAATTTCCCCCTGTGCCTTGGGTAGCTCTTTCTCTGGAAGTGCCAGATACAAAGCCCTGGGATTTACCTAACCAAATTTGCTTCCCTCCTTTCTGGTTCCTGATGAAGGCCTTTTGAGGGGTAGAGAATGTGATCCCTACTGCCGATAGGGATTTACTATCTTTCTCATTTCTTGAGATAGTCTCTTTAAGTTTGGGACCAAGCAGAGTTGATTCATCATATGAGGCATTGATGAAGGATGTCTTGAAATGTTCAACAAAATGACATATCTGCATCCAGGCATGTCTTCTTATTGAAATGCCTGTGCCAGCTGCTCTAGATGCACTCTCTGTAGCATTAAAGATAAGATCCATACAGGCATTGGAGAGAGACTGTGGGTAGTCAACTGTGAATCAATGGATTTTCGTTGATTCACAGTCAAGGTCCTTGGGAGAGAATCAGAGATTTCATTTGACAAATACCTCTGGAAATGACTGATGTGTGCCAAGTAATTATATGGTCTCACCAAAAAAGTAAATGAGGAGTCAACATCCTTCACAATTCTGCCCAAAGCATGTGATTCTCTATTTTCTGGATGAACATAGGAACTTTCTTTCCAAACTTCTTCTTAGTGGCTGCCGCAACTACCATAGAATCAACTGTGGGACCCTTGGTCCAATGGGGACGGTCTTTATGAGCAACCAAAACTTGTTGGGCTTTTTGCGGATAGACTTAGCTGTGTCCAGTTCTTTCCACACCCACCAGGAGATAAGGTCTATCAACTCTCCAGCTGCAGGAACACCCAAGAAGTAGATGGGCCAGAACCAAAAGACTTAAAAAAAACTGTTTCCTCTGGAGATGGTACCTGGGAGGACCAGCCCACTTTTTGTCTGAGAAGTTGAGAATATCTCTGAATGAGAAGTCCTCAAGGAGGGATCTGTGAGAAACTTCTCCATCATCAAAATCAGTATCAGCGATCAGAGATTCCTTGGGGGGAATCCAAGTGTCTCCTCTTTCACTTGTGTTTTCTGTGGGCTGTTCAGGACAGGACTCGGAAACTGATAATGTCTGTACTGGGAAGACAGACTTGAGGCTCCCAGAAACTGTCTGTAATGACAGGACCAGGCCAGCAAGCTGCAGACCTGAGAAATCCTCAAAAACCTAAGCTTGACACTAATCCGTTAAGCCTTTCTGTTGGAGTCGAAACCCCTGAAGGTGGCTTAACACTAGAAGCCATCTGAGTGGGATCCAAGGCCATTGCCAGTGCTGATCTATCAAGTGCCAATGTCCCTAGAGGGTGGAAAAGATCCAAAGACCTCGGAGCTGATCCTACCCTGTCAGTTCCAAGACTCCGATGGTTCTGAATGTCAGAGCTGACTTCATCAGAGAACTCATCGGAGTCAAAGAAGTATGGAGCCTCAGTTCTGATGCAGATCTGGCCTGGACAAGAATTAGATTCAGGGTCTCCAATCCAAGAGCTTAGACCAGAGAAGTAGCCATTAAAAAGTTAGGGGAAGAAGTGGTTCTTCCAGATCCAACTTGATTTGGGTCCAATGAATATGTCTCATTATCCTGTTCAAGTCAGCTTTAGAGAGGCTCCAAGAGGACCTAGTCAACCTCAGAGAAGAAGTTGAGGAATGTGGCCTGGAAAGATAATGGGGTCTATCTTGGAGTACTGGAGACCAGAGCCTAGGGGAGATAGGAGCCAGAGAAAATCTAGGTGGAGTTACAGATCTGATAACTATCTGATCTGAAAAGAGCATTGGCTCCGAAGGTCTGGAGATTTTTTTCAGTGGATCGGATAAAGATTTCTGATCCAGAGATGTCTTCTTTGTAAATTTAGATTTTTCCCTGTCTTTTTCTCTCCCATCCCCTTTTGTTTCTCCCTGGGTTTTTCAAAGATGGAGAAAAGGAATGGATGTATGGATGATGGCCATACTGAAATCAACCTTTAGCATGGGCTTTTTTTTGCATCCTGGAGAAGGGGTGAAGGGGTGCCATACATGTGATGGCAAGAGCAGTCAGTCATTCACTCTTTTACATTAGTTTCCAACTAAGATTTCACATACAACTGAAAAAGGTCAGAGTCACTGAATGGGACACGTATCAAGGATGTTTTGAAGTTCTTATTCAAGTCTGACAGGCAAAGCCAGGCATAATGGTGCACTGTGGAATCTGATGCCTGCCACCCTTGCCACACAATTGGGTACATTATGGGCTTGTCTCATGGTAAGGTTTGACATACTAGACATGGTAGAAGCCTGAGTCTTAAGTTTGTTTTGCAACTTAATGTCCTACACCTGGCTTATTGTCTTCAACATTTTGTCCAAAATAGTACATTGTAAATGCAACACTTCTGCCTTTTCCAGAGCTTGTCTGTCTGGGCCTCCACTGAAAAGGGGTAGCTTTCTGCCCAGTCAGACTTTCCCAGTAAACAAATGCAATAAATAACTAAATAAATAAATACATCTCTTCTCTTGGTCAGCCCTCTTGTTTGGGAGAATGTCAGTGAAGAGGCTCTGGAGTCTGTCTCTGGCTGAGACTCCAAATAATGGTCCCACACAAGACTTTCCACTCATCTGTTCTCGTAATAAGAAGCTCTCCTCAAGATAGAATTGACATGATCATGGACTCCAGAGGAGTCCACCCATGATGCTAGCAGCAGAGAATGCTTCTGCAAATGAGGCTGTACTAGAAACCAGTTTAGCAGCAGTACCGTCATCAGCACTGAAAGCCTCAGTGCTGAAATATCACTGTTGGTCCATACAGAAAGGAAAATGTCAAGCCTGGTTCAGTGGCACAAGGGATGGATTCCAAACTGAATCCAATGTGTTTGACTAGCATCCCCAGCACTGGAGGAAGGCAGGGAGGGGGTAGAGTGAAGGGACATGATCTTCTCACCTCTCCCAGGGCAGATAAGGGTTGAGAGCACACTGGCTACTGTTGATCAGCTTGAATTTCAGGTCCATAAGCAGATAAGGTCAATTTTTCATAGGTTCATAGGTTGTTACTAGGCTAGGGCCCTAACAAGC
Source organism: Protopterus annectens (assembly GCF_019279795.1). Classification (NCBI taxonomy): domain Eukaryota; kingdom Metazoa; phylum Chordata; order Ceratodontiformes; family Protopteridae; genus Protopterus; species Protopterus annectens. The sequence continues at coordinate 1,240,897,201 of NC_056727.1, read as the reverse complement.
CTAGCTATGCACCCCAAACCATTTGGCTCCTGCATATCGTGAGAGTCTACAAGGATGGGCATGTTGGTAGGGAGGTAACTAAGGGTTTGTAGGGGGGGGGGTTGAAAAGTTATTTAATGAAGATGACTGATGGTGCCTGCTGGGTGCAGCTTCTTGCTTCTGATTAATGCACTGAACTTTCCAGACTGTTATCCTTTTTAGCACTATATATTAACTTTTGTGCAGTTACTAATAAAATAACTTGTCTATGTAACAGATGACACGTATGATAAGGTCACAGTTTACAGGTTTTAATGTACCAGGTTTAACTTTTCAGGCAGCATAAATGAATAATACTTTTCAGTTACCTCAGAACAAACGTGTTCCTACATATACCACATCTAACAAAAAATCAGATCTAATGTAATACACTTTCAATGTCCTTTATATATATTTACTTGTACTATTCGGATCTTGTCCACGAAATAGTCTGTTGATGTTAATACATTTGGAATTCATCAGTCATGCAGTCTGCTGATAAGCTACGTTGTGTTCTGCTACAAGGTGAATTATGTGACCATCTTAAACTTTTAGGGAGTCTTTTCTGTTTCTGTCTCTGATCCTCCCTGCACTGGTTTCTTATCTGTAATTTCATTGAAGCTTGTACCAGACATGAAGTGTTCTGTATTACATACAGTTGGATGCCAAGTCTGCATATTTCTAACTAAGGAAAGTCTAACCCTTCTTTGCATATATGCTAGCAGACAGAAATGTAGATGCATCTAAGTGACTATATTTTCCTACATATATTCTAGCAAACGTAAGTGTACAAGCACTGTTATATTTTACTACATATGTATTCTAATAAACCAAAGTGTATATGCACTGTTATAGATGTCTAAATATATATCTAACAGTTCTCCCTTTTTGTTTTAAAGCACACAGACAGTTTACATTAATGTGTGCATGTGTGTGCCTTCTGTGGAAGGTTGGGCGCTGGGCTGGCAACTCGACACTGTAAAACTCCACTGCCAATCATGAGTGGACGGTGATCCGCTGTGGTGACCCCTAACCGGGAAAAGCTGAAAGAAGAAGAAGAAGGTCAGATCATAATTTTCATCATGATTTACAGAAAACATATTAGGAAACACACCTTTAGTTTTCTTTTGATACAGCAAGTTAAAACACAGTTCCATATTATCAACACGATGATAAGCATTACTACTAGAATTGGATGTATAATGCAATCTAACAACTTTTTTTCCTTTTGAAGATCATCCTGTAAAACTGTCCCACCAATTATGAGCTGTATCGGCTTCCGTTTTTTCTGCGAGCTTGATTATTTTTTATAATTATAGAATTTAATTCATGACTCAGGATTGTTCTTTCAATCTTTTGCAACTGTTCAGTTAGTTGTTTACTTTCATTTATGACTCTGTACAGTGATTCTAGTGAAAATCCCACATTAATCATTGACAATGCCTGTGGATTCTACTACAAAGGCATTACGGCCTTGTTTTCTCAATAAACACATGTCATTATGCCATACTAAATGGGTAAGGTTGTCAAGACAACCTATGAAAGGACATTGTTTAGTAAATGCTAAACTTTGATTTGTAATAATACATACACACTGTGGGCCTATTTCTGAGAACATTTCAAAACTAGAAGGTAAAATTGTCAATTTACATAGATTTATGGAATGTTGTAAAAAACATGGTTCATATACTGATGAGTGCTGACCACATACCAGTCAATTAGCTGTATTAGTGCAATGCTCAGTTTTGTGAGTTCCATTTTGTAAATCAATATAATTTACCTCTAGCTGGGACAACCAATACTGATATGGATAAAATGGTGGTCCAAAAACCAGTGGTAAAACTGCAACATTACACATTACTTTTGAACTTGTTACATTATAATGTGTAACTTTTCCTGTACAATATGTATTTGTGTAGACTGTCTGCTGCCCATGCATTTCAATCCACTTAGTACTTGGGATCTATTTTTCAAACATGGCTCTCCACACATATTCATTACTAGACATTAATTTTATCTACACTGAATCTTTTTGCATTTATACATACAAGGACTGTAAAGTATATTTAGTCCAATCTACAAATTTAGTAACATTAACATCAAACCCTAAACTGCTAATTAAAAAAATCATTAAAATTTTGCAGAAATTCCTTCTGAAAATTAACATACTCTTTTTGCGATGCCCATATATTAGGTAACCATTGTGCCTGTAAATGTACTATTTGTGAGATATCCTGTCCTGTCAGTTTTAATCTGTTTGCCAATATTTCTATGTCAATTGAGTTTAATGCCCCTAAGTATTTAATACCCATACCCCCTAAAAGAGTATCATACCAGGCTCTTCATCTTCTACAGCCAGTAGTGTCCGGAGGGAATGAAATATTAAAATGTACTACTGTTTTTTGGTAGTTTTGCCCACTACCGTACATGTTGATGGTACCCTGATTACTTGATCAAACTTGGCTGTGGGATTATTATTAAAAGTTCTGATAACAAAAAGGCAAGGACATCGTCCAGTGATTACTGAATCATTAATACAGACCAGTATATTTCTCTCTTTTACCTTTATTTTAGTCCCTTCTGCAGTACTGTTTAGACAGTCAGTGTAAAATTGAAAAGTGCCCTTTTCCCCTGTAGTTTGCAGCATTTCATTGCAGTATTCTTTTGTAAATATATATTTGCTTCATGCTGTGAAAAGTGAATGTATGCTTGCCCTTTGGCTGTTTTCCAAACTTTGACACTCTGGTCTAAGGAAAGATTTCCTACATGACATTTTTGTCCCTCTGGACAAAAGAAATTACCTTGAGTTCTGTTTGTAATATCATTTGCCCAATACAACTTTATATTAGTAACATTAGTCTTGTATGCTTTTTTTCTGCTGGGGTGTCTGCTACTCCCAGTGCTATTATACAATTACAAAATATTGTAAAAGACAAAAGAGATATTGGCTTAACTAACACATACTTGAAACCGGAGATATTGACATAATGTGCATCTGCCTTTGTCTGCCTTTTGCTCGTCTGTATTCCAAACAAGTGCACTTTAGGCAGCTTCATTTTCATTTTTCTAAAAAGAAAATACATGCATGTCACATTTGTGATTTTGTCTCTTTACTGCTTTTGATGACTCTCATTTGATCTCTATGTACTAACACTGTTCTGTTTTTCTTTTTACCTTTTATATTGTACACCAATGGAACTATTTGTTCCACTACTTTAAAAGATCCCTGCCAATTGCTATCCCATGGTCCTTCTGTCTGGAACATTTTTACTAATACCTTTGTTCCATAGGGAAGGTTTTCTTCTGGCGGTAATATTGGGACCTTTCTCCATAAGCTGAAAGCTTGCTCTCTTGCATTGTAATGACATATTTCTGTAAGTTATTTTAACCATTGCTGATGCTTGCTGATTTCTAACATAGGTCTACTATGGTGTGTCAGAATCAAAAGGTAACTGTAATGATATTTTTCTCCCTGTCATGATTTCATAAGGAGATATTCCTATCTTACTGTTAGGTGTTGCCCTTATGCCCATAAGTATACCTGGCAAATGTTGCACCCATACATTTCCCTTTTCAAGACATGTTTTTTTGAGATGCTCCTTGAGCGTACGACTCATTTGCTCTACAATTCCATTTGACTGTGGGTGATAAGGCACATGAAATCTCTGCTGAATTTCTAACAGATTACACATTTGCTTTATTAGGTCACTGACAAACTGCGGACCGTTGTCCAATTCTACAATTCTTGGTTATCCCCAATGACAGAAAATATTTTGCCTTTGCTGTCATAGTTTTAGTAGGAATTTCCTCTACCTATTTTGAAAAGATGTCCACTACTACTAGTTCATAGGTTCATAGGTTGGTACTAGGCTATCGGCCCTAGGGCCTATGCAAGCCTAGCCATAACAATTCCCAATTCCTTGGATATTTCTTCCCACAATATTTGCTTCTCTGGGCCCCTGTCTAGCAGGGCGACTGACATAATCCCCGGGGTGAATTTCCTATCTCCCATCCAATCATCAAGGTTCCTTTTGAATAGGGACAATGAGGTGTTCTGCTTGACATGTATGGGCAGTCTATTCCAGAGTATGGGGAGTCTCTGGGTCAGGAACCTATCCCTTCAGCATGTTTTGTTCATTGTGATGACAAGGTTTAGATCCCTGGAGTGTGTGGCTCTGAGGGATTGGGATTTCTTTAAGTGGAGTATGTCCAACAGCTCAGGGTTTGACGTGGCCTTGTATGTTAAGCAGAGATCGCCTCTGAGTAGATGATATGCCACAGAGTATAGCTGGAGTTTTTTTAGATGGTCAGCATATGGCATCTGCTTTAGGCCTGTGATTCTTTTAGTAAGGTATTTCTGTGGCCTTTCCAGCTGTTGCAGATGTCTTGTGAGGTACATACCAAATGGGGCATTATACTCTATAATGGGTCTAATGAGGGATGAGTACAGTGGGACAATGACCTCCTTTTTTCTGGATGAAAAGCCCTTAGTGATGAGGTGTGCCACATAGAAGGATTTCCTGACTGTTGTGGCGATGTGGTTATCGAAAGTGAGACCACTGTCCACCTGTGTCCCTAAGTCTCTCATCACACTTTTGATGTTTAGCGTCCTGCCACCTATGTGGCAATTCATGGGTACATGTTTTTTTTCCAAAGGGGATAACTATACATTTCTTGGCATTAAGCTTGAGCCCATGGCTCTGGAACGAGGCATCTGTGTCTGTAAGGTCTTTTTGTAGAATATCCACATCATTTGGGGATTCAATAATGGCTCCCAGTTTGCAGTCATCTGCAAACTTTGTTAGCCAGAGTTCCTTAGTGTTGGCCTGTACTTCAGAGAAGTAGATGCCAAACAAGAGTGGTCCCAGTAGGTGTCTGTACCCTCCCTTTGTTGTTGGCAAGGGACCTGCATAATCTATTTGAACTGCATACCATGGCCCATCTGCTGGCTGAGTTTTTTCTTTGCTTTTAGCATTTACTTGCAAACAGATTAAACATTCTTCTACAGTTAGCCTACAGATCTTTTTTAAACCTGGGTTCCAGTATTTTTCTTTTACAACTGCCCATAGTTTATCAGTTCCTAGATGCCCCAGTATTTGGTGATTTAACTTGACCAACTGTCGTGCCAGCTGAAATGGCACATATGGCAACTGCAATATTATAGAAGTAGTGTATGCATAATATTTTTTGGTGGTATTCCTGCTAGCATGTACTGATCAGTTTCTTCTTTTAAGTCCTGTTGTTTTTGAATATTCATAAGGTCTTCCTCAATTGATTCTTCGTCTTTTAAGGCACTGACTTCTGTATCAGCATATACATACTCTGAATGTTCTTTTCTGTTCTGTGCTGCTTGTTTTGCTAATGTGTCAGCTAATGCATTTAACCTGAAAGTTTCACTTGTCGGTTTCTGATGTGCTTTTACCTTTAAGATACTGTATTGCCCCAGCAGGTTTGACAGTGTTATTACTTTATATATGTCTTTTAATAATTCAGCATGTTGCAATGGTTTGTCTGCACTGTCTACAAATCCTCGCCTTATCCAAGTATCTATGTGCAGTCTTAAAGAATTTACTACATAAGCACTGTCTGAGAAAATGTTAACAGGATTGCAATATTTAAGCACATACAGTACTGCCTGTACTTCAGCTCTCTGAGCTGACATGTGTCCTGGCAATTTGATTAGTTCAGGGGACCCCAACTTGCGATTTTCTGGAACTATGGCAAATCCTCTCCAGTATTTACTTTTGTCCCAAAACTGTGCTCTGTCTACAAAGACAGATGGCTTAAAAATGGTCCAAGTCAGATGCCAAAAATTGTACATCAGGTACCATTATTTTTTCTAAGCAGTTATGCTGTTTTCCTTCATATCCCGTGTGATTTGACAAATAATATTTGTCCCCTGGCTCTATGGTGACAGTTTTCATTCTGAAAAGTGCCATCCATTTTGCAAAGACTGCTTGGCTAATACCATCTGTGGTTTTATTCATTTCAAAATTGTCTGTTAGAGCTTTTACTGCTTGGTGTGGTGTTTTGTACTCTAATTCTGGAAAATACTAAGTACTCAATTTACTTAACACCCCAGTAAATGGCTAAGAATTGTTGTATGCATGGGTGGTAGCCCAATTCCACTAGGGTCATTTTATGACTACATTAAGTGACTGGACATAATGTTTTTTCCATTCTGTTGTTGCTACCATGTAGCCATTCCTGTAATAATGCAACAGATAATGTTTTCTTTCCAGCTGCTGCTTGTAACACAAATGGCAACTTTGGTGTGGATGCTATTAATTCTGTAGCTTGTGCTAACGTTACCTTTATTTGTGAAAATGCTTCATCCTTATGTGGTCCCCATTCTAAAAGGGTGAAGTTCTTTTGTTCCTGCAACATCTTGTACAGAGGAGCTGCCACAGCTGCATAATCCTCTATAAATTCCTTGTTGTAATTCATGATTCCCATGAATTTATGCAAATTAGCCATTGTTAGAGGCTTTTCCATTTGTAAAATACTTTGCACAAGCATTGGGCAAGGAGACCTTCCTGATGATTTTATGATAGTACCTAGAAACTTAACTTTTTGTGTCATGAACTAAATTTTTTCACTGTTGACCTTAAACTCTGCTTGCTACAGAGTGTGAAAGACTTTTTAAGAAGCTGTACATGCTCCTCCACTGTTTCAGACTGAATTAATATGTCATCAATGTAATGTAACACCGAATCATCTTTTTTCCAACTGTTGCAGAATGGAACCTATTGTCTGGTGAAAAATAACAGGACTGTTTTGAAAGCCCTGGGGTAATCTTGTCATGACATACTGCTGATTTTTAAATGTAAAGTCTGAGATGAGGCTATGATTGAACACGGTGCTTAGGTGGGGTGCCAGTTCATTCTGTAGTTCATGTAGAACTCAGCCTGGGATGTTGTCAGGTCCCATGGATGCTGTGTTCTTGGCTTTGGAGAGTGTGGTTTTTACCTGTGCAGCCGTGATTACAGGAACTTGCATTCTTCTGGTATAGAGATGGGCCCTTTAGGGGGTGGGGGGGTAAAGTTAGCACTGAACCTATCTGCCAGGATGTTGGCAATATCAGTTGGTTTTGTATATTTAGTGTCATTGTGCTGTAACTCAGAGCAGATCTGAGTGTTGTCATTGAGATTCTTGACATAGCTATAGAGTGCTTTGTGGTTGTCTTTAGAATCAGTGGCGATTTTGTTTTCATAACTAGCTTTGGAGGATTTTATGAGGGATCTCAGCTTCCTACTGAGGCTGACCAGGGAGTTCTTCCAGTCATGGGATTTTACTCTTTTTTGCAACAGTTTCTTTCTTCTGTTGTAGAGTTTGTTTATGGCAGGGAACCACCCGATTGGCTTCCTTTTTTTGAAGGATAGCATCTTGGTTCTGTTAGTGATAGCACGATCCATGCACTAGTGTAAGTGCTTATAAAATGCATTTGTCTACGATTCAGCAGTTGTACCTCTATTGTCCGTCTTCATGGGTGTTGTGAAGTTTGCCACTTCTGTCTTAAGAAGTGTGAAGTTGGCTTTGGAGAAATTCTTTACAGTGGTTTCCCTAATGGGGGGTGGGGGCGGGAAGTGGATGTCTAGGCTGATTAACTTGTGATCGGATCTGACCAACAAGGAATTGGCGTCTGGTGGGGAACACCAGTCGCCCATGTTGGTAATGACCAGGTCTAGGATATTGCTGCCCCTGGTGGGGTGTGGATAAGTTGATCCAAGGCGTTGGAATTTATGAATTCCAGAAAACATTGAGCAAAAGAGTTGGTACATGAGTAGTTTTCCCAGTTAATGGTGGGGTAGTTGAAATCATCCATTATTAGGGTATTGGGTTGTACCATAATATTTCCAGTGTATCAAGAAATGAGGAGTGGGAATCCTGGGGCATGGTGGGGGATCTGTAGCAAGTTACAATTTGGATTGTGGTCTTGCCCAGAGTTAGTTGCACTTAGATAATCTCGGATGTATTATGCTGAGCAACTAGCCTGGAGGTGTGGATAATAATGAATCTGGACATGCCTCCACCTTTAGTGTTTCGGTCCAGGTTAGGTGGCCGAAAGGTGTGGTATGAAGTATAGCCTGGTAATGCAGGGGTGCTCTCTGGAGCCTTGAACCAGGTCTCTGTTATTGCACAAATGTTGATGTTCTCCATTTTAAGGAATGCCTCAAGTGAATGCATTTTGAGGTTTAGACTTCTAGCATTGAGTAGCATTACCCTCAGATTTTGCTTGCTTGTACCTTTTACGGTGGTGAATCTGTCATTTGAAGCTTGCCTAAAAAAGGCAATACAGAGGTGGCAAGAGCCTTAGTCAGTATCCAGAATCCCAAGGGTGAAAGGTGCATGCCATCTCTGGCAAATCATCGTGGTCTGTCGATCGTGTCATCCCAGGCAAACAGATACTGGATCCCCTTAGAATGACACCAGAAGCCTAGCCAATTGTTGAATTCAATCATTTTGTCCTTGTACTGTGGTATACTTCTGGGTGATGGCAGGATGCTACTCAGGGCTAGGGTCATACCTGCCTGGGCTACAAGATTGGAGAGCTCCTCCATGTCTTTTTTCATGTAGTCCAGGGAGGTACGTCTCAGGTCATTCACACCAACATGGACAATGACAGAGTCATATTTGTACTTGTTGTGGAGTGACCTGAGTGAGTGCGTTATGTGGCGGATCCTGGCACCTGACTGGTGGTACCAGGTTTAACTTTTCAGGCAGCATAAATAGGTTCATAGGTAGGTACTAGGCTATCGGCCCAAGGGCCTTAGTAAGTCTAGCCAACAAGGTTCCCTGGCTTACGCCACCCAAGAAAGTTATTTTCCCGTGCCCCTGTCGAGCAGAGCCACAGAAGTGATCCTCGGGGTGTATTTCCTATTTCCCATCCACTTATCAAGATTTTTCTTAAAGAGTGCTAATGAGGAACTTTGCTTAACATAGATGGGTAGCTTGTTCCAGAGTATGGAAAGTCTCTGGGACAGGAATGTTCATAAGTACCTTGGGTATTGGTGGAAATGGTGTAATTGCATAAAGGACATTCCCATCCAAAGGAATGGTAATGCTTCTGTCCTTCGAGCATGGCTGCAATGATATCTCAAATAGAAAATTTCTAACTGTCTGTTTTGAAAGGAGGTGAACAAAACTATTTGAAGCTTTCCACACATCTGGACCAAATCCAGGCAGACCTCTGTCCTGAGTTTGCACTCTTGAGGGTCCATCTGGGACCTGCTAAGTCTGTTTGCCACTATGTTTTGATCTGACAGGATGTATGAGGTCTCAAGTATTGGAGAATGCTGTAAGGCTAGTTCTCAGGCCATCAGTGTCAAACACCAAAGAAGGTATAAGCTCGTACCCCCCTTATCTGTTCAGGTATCACATGGCTGTGGTGATGTCTGTAACCAATAAAAGGGTACCTAGAGACCATAAGTGGTGAAGAACTTTTAAGGTCTAAATTACTGCTAACATTTCTTTGATGTTTATGTGCTTTGTAACATCTGAAGGACTGCATTCACCTTGCACTTGAACTCCCCTGGGCACTGCTTCCCATGCAAATTCTGAGTCCATCTGGACTGACTTGAATTGGAGTCTAGGCGAAGAAGGGTAGGTCTGAATTTAGAGACATCTGATCTCTCCGCCACTGTATCTGTCTTTTCATAAATTTCAGGACTGGTACCTGGAATTCTAAGGGATGCAGTGTTGTGTCCAACAATTTTTTAGGTACCATGGAATCTTTTTCATGTGGAGTCTAGTCAGTGGTATCATGAGGATCATTGATGCCATGAAGCCCAGGATTTTGAGAATAGAGAAATCCCGAAAAATGTTCTGAAAATTCAGGACTTTGTTTTCTGGTAGAATTATTTTTTTCTGTGTCCATCATACACCCCATAAAGACAATTGTTTGTGAGGGTGTGAGACAGGACATGTGTAGGTTCAACTGGAAGTTGGGAGCAATTAGAATGTGATGATAAGCATCCTCCAGATCTAATGGTCTCCACAATAGCTCCTTTATGGATACCAAAAAGATTCTGGTGTAAAATCCTTTTCCTTTTGTGGTACAGGAACTGTTTCACCTACTTTATGAAGGAGTACTGGAGAGAACATATGTGTCTTGTGTGTGGATGCAGGGGGATTTCCTTGAGGCCAGGAGGATTTTCTGTCCACTGCCAAGAGTACCTTCATTGATTTATCTTCTGTACCCATTTGCCTTCAGACTATTTGTGGCCAGACATCTGGGTTGAGCAAAAGCCCAGGGAAGGGGAAATGAGATGAAGGAGAGGAGGAAGGGATGGGATGCTCTGATTCTTGCATAATCATTCTTTAGCAGGAAATAATCTTTTTTGAGAGAGGTACCCTTTTCTTTGGTTTGGAAACATTATCCTCCTGCCATTTCCTCTTGGTGCCCTGACCCTTGTTAGGCTGGGATTTTTGATTTTTCTGCATTTGAAGCTTAATGCCTTGTTAGAACAGAACTTGGGAATATGAAATATTTCTTGATACCCCATACATTAATTTACCTCTGCCATCCCATTGTTTGAGAATCTGGACAGCTGCAAGATGAAACACAAATTCAGAACTTAAAAGAGCATTCAAAATCTCATTTTTTAAATCCTCAGAAACATTCCGGTTATATAACCAAGCATACCTTCTCAATACAACAGAAGTTGATGCATTTCTTTCAAGACACTCCTCAAAGCATGATTTGAAACCTGAATCACATTAGAAAGAATCTCAATCATTATCACATTTCTTTTAAGCTGGCAAGGATGCAGAAAAGTCATCTAAACTGTAAGCTCATTGCAAAATAAATGTTAACATAAAGCCCCCAATAATTTTAAATTCTACAGATTAAATTACTAGACAGAGTCAACTTTTTTCCTGGAGATTCTAACCAATTTTACCCAGCAGGTGAGAAGAAGCCAAGGCCCTCTTATTAGAGTTGTCAGCTTGAAAAACCACAGCTGGGTCAGCTGAAAAAAGGAGCAAATAGCCCCGTAAGATCAGAGTACATCTTGTACATCCTCATAGTCTTTTTAGGAACTGGTTCACTAGCCATAGGGGTTTTACATGTAGTTTTAAAGACACCTTCTAAGGCAGGTAACAGGAGAAACAAGCAAACATTTGGAATCTCATCCTCAGTAAGATCATAACCTCTGCCAGTCTCTGTGGGGTCTATATTAAATGAACGAACGCTTAAAATGTCAAATACAACATTCTCGAAAGCTTTTAAGCGAACATTTATCTAATTGAAACCCCAGAATATCGAAACAAAGAGTTTCGAAAAGTTATAGTTGGCCAGCTGTCAGGAAGCCCACGGCTGATGGCTATGATGTACCGTACACCATTACAACCTCCCCCCAGAAAACAAACCAACCAAAAAAAAAACAAATCAACAAACAAAATAAAGTGAGGGGCTTCACCCCCACACCCCCCTACTTAAATATACCAACTCCGAGATCACACCACAGTGGAGGACTGTCAGAACATTACACAGGGTGAATGTCGAGACCGCACCACAGTGGAGGACTCTAAGAACAGCGAGACACAGTGAACGTTGTGACGTTGGCTTCCTCACAGCTGGCCAACTGTAACTTTTCAAAACTCCTTGTTTCGACATTCTCCGGTTTCATTTAAATGAACGTTCACTTAAAAGCTGTCAAGCATGTCATACTCGACATTTTAAGCGTTCATTCATCTAATAGGGAACCTCTCTGTCATAGCTCCAGCTTGCTTACAGTCAAATAAATCACTAAACCTAGACAGAATGTGTGGAAAGGTGAACACTTGCTTGGGTTTTTGAACTGTTCACCTTCTGAAGAATCAGATTAGAAGGACTCAGAGTGTTCACTACTACCTGCATCAGTGTCTTCATCAAAATCTGCAGCCATAGACTGATTTCTACAGCAGGTAGCCCAACAGTCATTCTGAACAAGACCACAGTCGCCAATATTTAGCTGACTATAAGACACTTAAGAACTATAAGAAACCACATCAGGCCTATGCATGGTAATAACCTGATTGTCTGTCATGTGGTGATAATTCTGTTTCTTCTTATTGTGAACTACATTAGAGGACAAAATATCTGGGGATAGAGTATTATGTCTGGCAAGGGGTCTGTTATCCCAGACCTCTCCTGCACCTAAAGTGTTTGGTTCTTCTGCACCTGAACCAGGTAGTGAAACAGCCCTGGAGGTTGTGTCATCCCCTATACCATAGTCAGCTGCAGGATCATACCAGAGGATAATGTAAAAAAAGGTAATTGGTCTGCAGGATGGTGAGAGGCAACAACAGATTAGCAAACTGGAGGCAGATGCATGTATTTTGTTGAATTTTTTTTTTTTTTTTTACAGGTGCAACTGAATATCATCAGGGCAACAGTATCAGAATCCATCAAGTCAGGGGAAAAATGTCAGCCATAATAATACACTGACAGTATTAAGGGTTGACTAAGGGCAGCAATAATAGAAAATATAAATAGGGCCAACTGCATAAAATATCAGAACTGTTTAAAATGCGCTAAGCCTTGTTCTACAACCTTAACATCATTGTAAACAACAGCACACACAATCATAGTACCAAATAAAATTAATTTGTTCAAACAGAGTCAAAAAATCAAAGATAGGTTCATAGGTAAATACTAGGCTATCAGTCTGCAGACTATTACAAGCTTAGCCAATAACTAGAGATTAGAACCAAACTCTGTACCTTGTATATGTAAGGTAAAGACCATAACCATTATGCTAACCCTCTCTAAAATTTTCATTTTTTTTTTTAGATTCATGGTTTCTTAAGTTCATAACTAAGACAATTATTTCCCCAAAGGTGAGAATCAAATACTGCACCTTGTGTGTGTGAGTCAAATCCCCAATCATATGCTCTTAAATCAAGTAGAAACCTTTCAAAACTGCCTAAGTCTAAGTATAGACCCAATGATACGTGATCTGGGCACTCAGGTTGATAGCAATCTGAACTTTGACCATCACATATCCATAGTAGTAAGGAAACCCTTCTATATGGCACATTTTATAAGTAAAGGCATCACATCTAGATCAAAGGATGTTACAATTCTATTATATTTGGCCCTCATCAGACTAATAATTGAGTACAATGCTCCCCTTTGAATGTACTTTGCCAGACACCTGCAACAATTAGAAAGATCACAGAGGTTTTTCACCAAGAAATTACAAGGTACACAAAACAAGTTTTACAAGGAAAGACTGAAAGCCTGTCACTGTGTTCGGGCTCCTACAGGTTGCCAAGGGGTGACCTGCTCCTGGCTTACAGGGCAATCTCTGACTCGGCCCAGATGGAAATGCTACACATTCGTAAATCAAACTGCACAAGGATCACACGCTCCAGGGATCTTAACCTAGCCTCCTACATGAAGAGGTCATACTAGAGAGATAGATGCATCTCCCAAAGATTGCCACTTCTCTGGAACAAATTTCCAATTGACATGAAGCACAGCCCCTCCCTGATTCTCTTTAAATGCAACCTAGATCAATGGATGGGTGACCGCAAATTCACTCCTGGGGTGGCACCCATGTCCCTCCTGGATGGTGGAAGTCTGTATTAACTACCATAGACAATTACCTCTGTGAACTTCACTCATCTAACCACCGACAACTGGGGCAACTCTGGATAAATGTGGCTAGGCTTGTATGGGCTGTAGGGCTGTTAACCTAGTAACCTTCTATGAACCTATGAAATAAGCATTTATTTAGATATTCCATTGTCAGAAATGAAAAGATCACCGCAGAAAATGCAACTAAAGTAACGGGTAGTAAAATCATGATTTAATGATAAAAACAACAATTGCAGTGTTAAATCAGAAGTAAATATCATGCAAATGAAGGAAAGGAAAAAAAGCAATATTTTCCTATCAGAACTACAAAATGACTGCATAACACAGTCCCTCATGCTCAGCTGATACCATAAAACTTAATTTTCTCAGTATAAGTTATAAAACATGTTAGAAAAGACCCATAACTGCTTAAAACCTGTATTAAGCATGCAAACAACAAAATAGTAGGTTAGAATTCCAGATGAATTAACACCAATATTAACTAGTAAGTACATTAAAATAAAGCATTAACAACATAAGTATATACATTTGTATTTTTAAAATAAAACAGAAATACATGAAAAGTGTATAATAAAGAGGAAGGGGAATTCCCAAAGCAATCTTATGTGAGCCTGAAAGCTGTAATCCACCAATGCAGACTGCTCAAGAGATTTAACTGTGTGAGTCCTGTGGCTGGCACCAAAAGACTGAATAACTGACTTTCTGTTACAAGGGATAGGCTTCCCTTGGTGGGAAGGCTTAGCCAATCCCCTATCACAGAGAGTCAGATGATGGAATTCTGAGCTGTGGAAATCTGCATGTGGGTTTGTGCAGGCACAGACCCCATATGCCAATGAGGTGGTGTAAATTATGAAAATCCATCAGTGTCAAAGACAAAGATGTAGAAAGTGTCAATACAAATAATACTGTAGACCTGTGAGAAATGAGTCACGTTGGTGACAGAGCCAGTAGAAAGTTGGGTGGCCTTAATCTAATCAGCACTGAGACCTGTGCCAAGCTTGACAGGATAGTTTCCCAGCCCAGCCAAACATGAGCCGAGGACAAGTTGAGGCCAAGTCCTTTTCAGTTTGCAGCATAGTCCAGAAAAATTATAATATTCAATGTCTGTGATGGACCTAGAGAGAAAAAAAGAAGCAGACCTGACAGGAGCATCTGGAATGAGCAGCGCAGATCTGCTTTACCTCCAGTAGGGAAAATTACTATCATGTCAGTGAGAACCCATCTTGAGACTCAAGGGGGATGATTATAGATAACTTTCACTGACATTTTTGACAAACTAGATTCTACAGAAGACCTCCCTTTCCCCATTATGAACAACCTTTACAAAGGGAAGTATAGGGACATTCCTTGGTCCTCTCATTGTTATGTCTTTATTTATGTATTGAACATTTGTTAACTGTGTAAGTGAACTGGTTCAAGGACCCCATTCAGCCATGACATGGACCATAAAGGCAGAACAGCACTATAAAGTAAATTAGGTACAGTAATACAAGTTAAATAAGCAGAAAATATACAAACAGTAGGTGGTATAATAAATGAAAAATGAACAAATAGCATCAAGCTTAACAGCAAAACACTGCGTATACAGTACAGAGTACAGACTATAACATGTAGGAAAAGCATTATATAAGACAGCATATGCTACAATCAGAAAAAAATGGATACAAACATGTTATACGTCACACCTATTAGAGACTCTGTATGCTTTAAGTCATCCTAAAGTATTAGACCTTTGAGTGACTCAGAGGTTAGCAGAAATAAGCAATGAATCACATTTGTAAGAATAGCCATATAATGCTAAGAAAAAATGAGTTATTTGCCCCCATGATAGAACAATAGCTGTAATACATTAGTACTGCACAGTAGTTATGAACCATGCAACAGGTAAACTGCACAACAGGGCTTTGACAATAATATAAAGAAAGGTCATCTGTATATATAGAAATCATTATGCAACCCACCTGGAAGTGAAGACAATTACTTAATGGAAAACATAAGCTGTATATGAGCTTACTGAAGGAAATAAAGGTCCAGACAAGGAGAAGAATTTGCAAATGCTTCTTGAGTAGTGCCAACTACAGTAGTTTAAGGCAGGTCTTAAGACTGAAAGGTTGGGGAAAATCATATGTATTTTGATAAGTGTGTGTAGTAGTGTTAACTTCTGGGGCAGTCAACCAATCTACTGGAAACACTTGCTTTTATTTTGCCAGAAAGGTACTCCTTAAGTGATTTTCTGAAGATAAGGCTGTAGCGATTTTAGAAAATACCATCTCACATGTGGATAGTGTGAAACAGGGCCTTAATAACTGTATACTATCAGTTTTTTTTAGTGAATAACTTTGGCTTTTGATGCAAAGTTTATTAAGCAGGGGGGACAGAACGTTTCATGAAGAATTTTAGATGAAAGGGTGTTAAAAAGGAAAGCAGCACTCACTGAGATGGAAAGCCAGTTACTGTTCCTGAAATGTGACATAGCACCTAGCTAGGTGTCTGAAAATTTTACTTCTCAGTGGCTTGCAGCAGAGCAGCATTCTGGGAAGAGCAGAGAACAATGACTGGAAGACCATATTCATTTCTTGGCAGTATGTTATTTATGGGAAATTTTATAGAAAGTTTTAAGCTGAGTCAGAACTTTGTTGGCATGGGATTCTACATAAGCATTAAAGAAAAGGCTTTGACCAAATGTAAGGTCTAGATATCGCTGCTGTTTAGTCCAGGGTAATTGGTTTCCTGTGGGGTCAAGGATAGAAGAGATTTGGGCACTTCATAACTTTTGAGGCGGTCCAAAGAGCATAAAAGTGTGGGGTTTTTTTTGTGTGTGTGTGTGTGTGTGTGTGTGTGTGTGTGTGTGTGTGTGTGTGTGTGTGTGTGTGTGTGTTTATGTATTTATAAATAGATTATTGGTATGAAGCTAATTCCAAATAGTTTTGAAGTCCTCTTATAGCTCACTATTAAGTGTGTCATGCTACTTACTAGCCTTAGGGTGGCCCAGGTGGGGCAGCGTTTAGCATTGTCACCTCAAAGCAAGAGGATCTCAGGTTCAATTCTTGGCTGGGATGCTTTCTGTGTGGAGTCTGCATGTCCTCCCTGTGGTTGCGTGCGTTTCCTCAGGGTGCGCCACTTTCCTCCCACACTCCAAAGACCTGCATCAGGTGGATTGGATGCTCTAAATTGGCCCTAGGAGTGAGTGTGTGTATGTGTGTGAGTGAGTAGTATGGATTAACTAACTACCAAGGCAGGGCTAGCCGCCCTGCAGTGTAAACCTTGACTCAAAATAATTGTCACTGTTACAGTGACACCCTGATCGCATGTGCAAAAACGGGAAAAGGGGTTGAAGATGAATGGATGGACGAATACTTACTGGCCTTAGTAATAACTATGTCATCTGCATAAAGAGTTCAGTTGGTATGAGGCAGGTCCCAAGAGAGGTCATTTATACAAGGTGAGAAAAGTGGAGGTCCAAGAACTAATCCTTGAGGCACACTCTCTGTTGGTAGTGTCTATTTCTGTGGAATTGTCAGGATAAAGTATTCTGAAGGTATGATCAGAAAGGTAGTTCTGAAACTGTTGTAAAACTTCTGTGGAGAGGTTAATGCCACGTAGTGTGTTGAGTAACACTGAGTGCTCGACAGTGTCATAGGTCCTTTTTAACTCAAGAAATAAAGCACCTGTAAGCATACCATGTCCCATACTGGAGTATATTTGATAAGTTAGTGTGTGCAGAGCAAGAAGGAATTATAGTTGGTACAAAATTCACAGTGTTTGTTAGCAAAAATGTCTTATTTAGTTATATTATTCAGCACTTGGTGACAGATAATCTCAAGAAATTTGGTTATAAAATGAAAAATGTTAATATGATTTGTTTTCTATTAATGCATGTGTGCGTATGTCTTGAGTAATAACTTATAAAGGTGTTTAAAAAAAGAAAAAAAATGAATTTTGGTTAGATGGCAAATATAGGATGGAAGCCATTGGCAGAGGAAAGGAGTGACACTTTGGCAAGTAGAACGAGCACTGCATGTTTGAAACTTTATGGGAGGGTTTTGGTGGCTACAGTCAGCTTAAACAGATTACTATGAGGCTTGGAGAATAAATCACTACCTCTCTGGAGTATGCTAGGGTGAATACAGTGAAAGCCATGAATATAGTGACAATCAATCTTTTCCAGCAGCTTTTGAACTTATGTTTTACTAACAGTTTTCACAGGATCACAGGATCACAGGTTACTACTAGGCTAACTGCCCTTGTGGGTCTTTTTAAGCCTAGCCAGTTACCCCATGTGGGAATCAAACCCTGCACCTTGCGTTTGTAAGGTAAACGTCATAACCATTATGCCAACCTCCCTTTTGAAGTAGAAATGGGAGCAATTGAAAACCTTGTGTAGCGGCAGTCTGGAAGATCTGCTGGGGCGCTGCTGAATAGTAATAGGGAGGTGAGTGGGGGTGGCATAACTTAACCTTAAACTCTTTAATGGTAGAAGAAGTGGAAATGTTGCAATTAGTACAAGTTATGAGGAAAACCAATAATGGTGTGGATGGGAGGAGAAATGGCATAGGAGTTATCCTGAAGGAACAGTATGCTAAGAGTGTTTTGAAGGTGAAACGAGTGTCAGATAGAGTGATGTTTATGAAGCTGGAAATTGATGGTGTAATGATTAATGCTGTTAGTGCATATGCTCCACAAGTTGAGTGTGCGATGGACGAGAAAGAAAAATTTTGGAATGAGTTGGATGAAGTTGTGATGACTGTACCCGAGGGTGAGAGAGTGGTGATTGTGGCAGATTTCAATGGGTATGTTGGTGAAGGGAACAGAGGGGATGAGGAAGTGATGGGTAGGTATGGTGTTAAACAAAGGAATACAGAAAGTCAGATGGTAGTGGATTTTGCAAAAAGGATGGACATGGCTGTGGTGAATATGCATTTTAACAAGAGGGAGGAGCATAGGGTAACATACAAGAGTAGAGGAAGATGCACACAGGTGAATTATATCTTATGTAGGAGGGCCAGTTTGAAGGAGATTGGAGACTGTAAAGTGGTGACTGGGGAAAGTGTAGTTAGACAGCATAGGATGGTGGTTTGTAAGATGACGTTGGTGATTAAAAGAGGAGAAGGAGTATGAGGGCAGTACCAAGGATCAAATGGTGGAAATTGAAAAAGGGTAATTGTGAGGTGGAGTTGAGGGAAGAGTTAAGACAGGCACTAGGTGGCAGTGAAGAGTTACCAAATAGCTGGGTAACTACAGCAGAGCTAGTAAAGGAGATGGCTAAAAAGGTGCTTGGTATGACATCTGGACAGAGGAAGGACAACAAGGAGACATGGTGGTGGAATGAGGAAGTACAGGAGAGTATACAGAGAAGGAGGTTGGCAAAGAAGAAGTGGGATTGTCAGAGAGATGAAGAAAGTAGACAGGAGTATAAGGAGATGAGGTGCATGGCAAAGAGAGAGGTTGGTGAAAGCTAAGGATAAGGCATATGAAGAGTTGTATGAAAGGTTGGACACTAATGAGGGAGAAACAGAGTGCTAAGGTCTAACAACCAAAATCTTCTAGAAGTATACAAACCAGCTCGTCCCCCAGGCAAACACCTCCTATCCTTTAGTCTAGCACGACTCTGGAACTCCCTACCACCATCCATTCGTACTACCCCTAGCTACTCTATCTTCAAAAAAACTCTCCACTCACATCTAGTAACCCAATGGGAATGCTCCTGCTGCCACCCTACATAACTTACTCTGCAAACTTTCATCTTCTCTTCCCTTCAATAGCATTCTTCCTTTTCATATATTCTTGTAAATTAATTTCTAAATGTATGTAATTCTTACCCACACCTCTCTCTGCAAGTTTACCACATGTATTATCGATCCTGTATATGTCTACTAATTATTCCCTTAATATTCTGTATTATCTGTTCATTTATCACTAACCTAGACTGTTTGTAATATTTGTCCTTGTCTAAATTTCTGTAGTATACTTTCAATCTATGACATATAGTAATGTTAATAGTTTTTGGTCCGCTCTATTTTATAACACATGTAAGCTTATAATCTACATCATATAGTAACCTTGATTTGTTTATGGAGCTTTTCTCCCTAGGTCTAATTCCTGTTGTATATTTTCAATCTATGACATATAGTAATGTTAATAGTCTTTGGTCTGCTCTATTTTATAACTCATGTAAGCTTATAATCTACATCATATTGTAACCTTGATTTGTTTATGGAGCTTTTCTCCCCAGGACTCCATTGAAAACGGGTTCACTTTGGCCCAATGGACTATCCTGGTAAACCAACTGCAAATAAATAAATAAATAAAAAGACCTGTACCGATTGGCTAGACAGAGGGACCGAGCTAGAAAAGATGTGCAGCAGGTAAAGGTGATAAAGGATAATGAGGGAAACATACTTACAAGCGAGGAGAGTGTGTTGAGCAGATGGAAGAAGTACTTTGAGGGGCTGATGAATGAAGAGAATGAGAGGGAGAGAAGGTTGGATGATGTGGGGATAGTGAATCGTGAAGTGCAATGGATTAGCAAGGAGGAAGTAAGGATAGCTATGAAGAGGATGAAGAATGGAAAGGCTGTTGGTCCAGATGACATGCCTGTGAAAGCACGGAGGTGTTTAGGTGAAATGGCAGTGGAGTTTTTAACCAGATTGTTTAATGAAATTTTGGAAAGTAAGAGGATGCCTGAGGAATGGAGAAAAAGTGCTTTGGTACCGATTTTGAAGAATAAGGGTGATGTGCAGAGCTGTAGTAACTACAGAGGGATTAAATTGATCAGTAACAGCATGAAGTTATGGGAAAGAGTAGTGGAAGCTAGGTTAAGAAGGGACGTGATGATTAGTGATCAGCAGTATGGTTTCATGCCAGGAAAGAGCACTACAGATGCAATGTTTGCTCTGAGGGTGTTGATGGAGAAGTACAGAGAAGGTCAGAAGGAGTTGCATTGTGTTTTTGTAGACTTAGAGAAAGCATATGACAGGGGGCGGTCACGGTGGTGCAGTGATTAGCGTTGCCGCCTCACAGCAAGAGGTTCTCTGGTTCAATTCTCGGCTGGGTTGCCTTCTGTGCGGAGTCTGCATGTCCTCCCTGTGGGTGCATGGGTTTCCTCCTAGTGCTCTGGTTTCCTCCCACATCTCAAAGACATGCTGTAGGTGGATTGGACACTCTAAATTGGCCCTAGGCATGAGTGTGTGCATGTGTGTGCCTTTTGTGGAAGGTTGGGCGCCGGGCTGGCAACTCGACAGCATAAAACTCCACTGCCAATCATGAGCGGACAGGTGATCCTCTGTGGCGACCCCTAACCGGGATAAGCTGAAAGAAGAAGAAGAAGAGAAAGCATATGACAGGGTGCCTAGAGAGGAGTTGTGCTATTGTATGAGGAAGTCGGGAGTGCCAGAGAAGTATGTAAGAGTGGTACAGAATATGTACAAGGGTAGTGTGACAGCAGTGAGGTCTGCAGTGGGAGTGACGGATGCATTTAAGGTGGAGGTGTGATTACATCAAGGATCAGCTCTGAGCCCTTTCTTATTTGCAATGGTGATGGACAGGTTGACAGACTAGATCAGACTGGAGTCCCTGTGCACTATGATGTTTGCAGATGACATTGTGATCTGTAGTGAGAGTAGGGAACAGGTGGAGGAGACCCTGGAGAGATGGAGATATGCTCTAGAGAGAAGAGAAATGAAGGTCAGCAGGACTAAGACAGAATATATGTGTGCGAATGAGTGGAAGGATAGAAGAATGGTGAGGATGCAAGGAGTAGAGGTGGCAAAGGTGGATGAGTTTAAATACTTGGGATCAATAGTTCAGAGTAATGGTGAGTGTGGAAGAGAGGTGAAGAAGAGAGTACAGGCAGGATGGAGTGGGTGGAGAAGAGTGTCAGGAGTGATTTGTGACAGACGAGTACCAGTAAGGGTGAAAGGGAAGGTCTACAAGAGGGTAGTGAGACCAGCTATGTTATATGGGTTGGAGACAGCGGCATTGAGAAAAAGGCAGGAGTTAGAGCTGGATGTGGCAGAGTTAAAGATGTTAAGATTTGCAGTGGGTGTGACGAGGGTGGACAGGATTAGGAATAAGTATATTAGAGGGTCAGCCCAGGTTGGAAGGTTTGGAGACAAAGCCAGAGAGGCAAGATTACGTTGGTTTGGACATGTGCTGAGGAGGGATGTTGAGTATAATGGGAAAAGCATGCTAAGGATGAAGTTACCAGGTAACAGGAAAAGAGGAAGGCCTAAGATAAGGTTTATGGATGTGGTGAGAGAGGACATGCAGGTGGGTGTGACAGAGCAAGATGCAGAGGACAGGAAGAAATGGAAACAGTTGATCTGCTGTGGCAACCCCTAATAGGAACAGCCGAAAGATGATGATGATGATTTGAGGAAAACCAAGGTGAAGCCTAGAACATTAGTTGCCTTCTAGATATGTCTGGGTTACACTAAGTACGTGTTTTGTAGTTTTCTGCAGTAATCAGATTTAACTTGTTGGTTGAGTACTCTAGATTTGCGCTTCCGTTGTTAATATGTACTGTATTTAGTTGCATCAGTGGGGCCCTTTTTCCAGTTGTAGTGCTTCAACTGTTAATATGTACTGTATTTGGTTGCATTGGAGGGGCCCTTTTTCCAGTTTAGTGCTTCAGTTGTTAATATATATTGTATTTGGTTGCATCGGAGGGGTCCTTTTTCCAGTTTATTCAGGCTTCATCTCTTTCTTTGATCTATTGTTTTACACTGAGAACCATGGAGTTTGCTTCCCTTGCCGTCTGAGTCTAATGAGAGGAAATAATTT
The DNA here is from genome assembly GCF_019279795.1 of Protopterus annectens. NCBI lineage: Eukaryota > Metazoa > Chordata > Ceratodontiformes > Protopteridae > Protopterus > Protopterus annectens. The sequence continues at coordinate 1,240,874,817 of NC_056727.1, read as the reverse complement.
GTCTTGAATAGGTGTTTGGCAGCTTTATGGTTGTCTTTATCATTTTATGAGATTTCTCCCTCTCATCACCAGAAGATTTGGAGGAGGAAGAAACCTGGCTTTCATCACAAGAAATTAAACCTGTTTGTATTAACTTGTTTCAAGATCAATTATTAAAGTTAATTTATAAAAATCTTCACAAATCCTGCATAGTTCTTGCCAATGGAAAGCTGCCAAGCACAACACACACTTGCCATGGCCATCCTGGGGCAACAGTTTACTGCACACAAAACATACTTCTTAAAATCCATCCTTTTTCCATAGTAAAAAAAAGACTGCAATCACATGTAGCCACACCACTAAGGGAAGCTATAGACCAAGTTAGCATCAAATGCCTAGGATGTCTCTGTACAATCTGAACAGAGCAGAACACACAGAGTACTGTGATAAGGATTTAGGGAGGAGAACTAAGCAGCACATAGTTGGAAATGAGAAGATTCTTGCTGGAAGATATGCAAACTCATTCTAGTGATGAAAATCTCATAGGGCATTTCAAAAAATTGAAAAGGACCCCAGTCCATAGCAAAGAGCTTGGGGCCATTTGCAATCAATCCTAACAGGAAGAACAGCATGTATGTGCTGGAGAGGAAGGTGAGAGCAAATGATTGTTGTTAAGGGGGGGTTAAGACTGGGAAAGTTACCTCTGATGCCAAGGTTGATATGTGCTGAAGTGACAGTCCTAGCAGCAGAGGAGGATGAACAAGACCATGTCATATGTAAACGGATGGAGGCCAACCGTGTCTGATTCCTGTGATCTGTTAAAAAGTGCAGGACTCCTGACCATTTATCAGCACCATACTTAGTGTAAGCAAAACAGGCAGCTGACTCAGGTGAAACATGTTAAGGGACACCATCAGCATCTCAAAGGTGTTGCTAATTGGATGTGAATACAGTACAGGTATTCATTTAAGGAGCTGCAGCTATCAAGACTGCTTAAATTAAAACATTATTTTTTGTAGAATGAGTAAATATAGCAAGGGATATGGTCTTAATAAGTGCTTTACTGCATCTGTTAACACTCACTGCTTTTTATAGTCCTTAGTTATGGAAGACACCACTATAAGGATTTCACAGGGCACCAACTAATCTAGCTTCAATGCTCCTAGTCACCTTAAAGTATGCTTATGTTCGTGATAGTTATGTATTAGGTGGGTAATTTGTAATAAATCAAAACTCATTATATAAATTATTGCTTACTAGGTGAAATGATTTATTTGCATTATAAACTAATATACTAAGAGGGCTTAAGAAGTTATGCCCATTTTTTTAAATAAAAAAAGAGGACTTTGCAGTAATATTTTGCCTGTGATACTGTTCTACCAGGACAAAAGCTGCAAAATAATATGATCCAAGATTGTTACTCTGACAATAATACAAAAATAAGAAAAGAGCAATCTTAATGACCAAAACGTTATATCATGAATGAGCATAGGTAGCCAGACACCACATTAATAAGAGCTAAAAATATTACAGACTATAAGACATACTTAAGAATGGCTATTGAGTTACTATCTTGTAACAATCCTTGCTTACATTTTCCTTTGAAATGAAAAATGTAGAAATTCCAGGTGAATAATCAATAGGCTAAGAGTGTTTCAATCTTAACCTTGTACCGACGTCATCAGATCTAATTATACATTATATGTTTAGGAAGTTATATACCGCTAACTATGGCCTTGTGGGGTGGGACAGTTCAGATCATTCAGTATGATGCTGGTAAAGGGAAAGATGAGACGTGTTTTTATTAATGACTGACTGAAAAACTGTAGTGCACTATGGATTACATTAACTTTAAAATCAAAAGTAAGAATGACTTGGCTAAGATCTCTGAAACCAAATCCAAACATCAGGGTGAAAAGAACCATTAGAGGAGTTTGATCAGATCACTAAATGAACTACCAAACAGGATGCCATCTACCTTGTGCTATCAGTTCAGCAGGGAATATGAATAGCCTGTCCAGTATCCAGTAAACCTCCTTTACTACATACTGTCTCCGGCTCATTTTCCAGGAGCTCAGCAAAGCTTGGAGTTCCAGTCTGCATTCGAGTAGTGTTTTGCTTGTATCCAGTGCCATTCAGGCAAAGTTAAGTTCCTTTGAATGCTAAAGTGCACTTAGTTATTTTGAGTGTTCCCTACTGTTTCCTGATTTTATGTTTTTTGTTTAAAAAATTGCTCTTCCTCACACTGTTACTGTTTTAAGACTGCCTTGAAATTGCATTCAGCAAAGGATTTCCAGCTAGTTGTTTAAGTGGTTTGTGGTAGCATTGCACTTATGAGTCTCTTCTACAGTTTTTTTTTACATTAGGAGTAGTGTGTTTATTCATCTCGTGGCAGGAGGTGTTTGCTTGGTCTATCTGAGTTGGGAACTACACAAAATGACTCATAGTATTGTCATTTTATTGGCCAAATGGCTCATTAGTGTTCTATTTTTTCAGTGCTGCTAGAAATGTTGCACATTTGCATGGGTTAGCAGTGCTCAGTACTGTAGCAAACACCTAGGTTTATAGGTTCATAGGTGTTTACTAGGCTAACGACCACAAGGGCCTTTTTAAGCCTAGCCATGCATCCCAAATCTCTGACAAGTTCTGATACCCTTGAAAAGTGTAAGCACGGGCCTGGGAGATGAAACATTTATTAGTTACCTGTGTCCATTAGAGACATAAGTGCCAAACCAGGGATGAATTTCCGGTTTCCCACCCAATTGAACAAGTTTCACTTGAATTAGTTTAGGAAGAAACTCTGCTTTACATGGAGGGGCAGCCTGTTCCATAGATGGGGTAATCTCTGGGATACATACCTATCTCTCCAGCAACTTCTATATTAGATGATCAAACTTTTTAAAAGTTCAAATGTCATATGGTCGACACCATATGATCAAACTTTTAAAAGTTTGAAAATCTAAAAAAAAACATAGACCACAGAAAAAAAACTACCTAAACTTTTTCAGCTGGGGGACAAGCCTGCCTGCACCCCCCCACCCCCCCCCCCCGCTCTTTAAATATACCAACTCTGAGATTGCACTACAGTGCAGAAAAGGGAAATCTTCAAATTTGGCACTGCACGGAGATCTCTGTTGAAACATTCAAACTTTTAAAAGTTCGATCGTATGGTGTCGCCCATATGACTTTTAAAAATTTGATCACATAATATAGACCCTCTCCAACAGGCCTTATTTATATCACAGGTAAGGTTTAAGTCTTTAGAATGGATAATTCTTTTGCTGTTTGTTTTGTAGATATGCAGGAGGTCCATCAGACTGGGGTCTGACAATGCTCTGTATGCCAGGCATAGGGCTCCCCTCAAAAGCCTGTAGGAGACAGACTACAGGGGTAGAGCCTTGAGACAGCCTGCATAGGACATTTTACTTACATCCTGTATTTTAGTGAGAAACCTCTGTGGAAGTTCCAGTAGTTGGATATGTCTGGTTAGGTACATACCAAAGGGGGCATTGTACTCAGTGATAGGTTTGATGAATGCTTAATACAGTGGAACAATGACTTCCTTGGACTTAGATGCCATACCTTTGTTTACAAGTTGCGCAACATAGAATGATATCTTCATCACTGTAGAAACATGATGGTCAAAGGCTAGATTACCATCTATGTGTGTCCTGAAGTCCCTGACAACTGGGTCAACTCTAAGGAGTATGTTATCAATATGATAGTTACCAGAGATGGATGACTTCCCAAAGGATACTATTATGCATTTCTTGGCATTTAGTTTTAGTCCATAACTCTGACACCAGTTGTTTGTCTGTGTCAGCCCCTCCTGGAGAACATTTGTATCAGTGTGAGATTCAATGACAGCTCCTAATTTGCAATCATCTACTAATTTAGTCAGACAGAGGCTACTGACATTGGCCTTGATTTCTGAGAAGTAAATGCCAAAAAGGAGCAGTCCAAGGACTGATCCTTGAAGGAATCCACTTGTAACTGGCCTCTTTGTAGAGGTAGACTCCCCAGTTCTAACTTCCTGGGTCCTATCTATTTGTCAGTTGGATATCTACTGGATGACATACGGGTTTGTACCTAACCTCTTGAGTTTGTCAACAATGCCCAAGTGGGGTATTTTGTCAAATGCCTTGGCCAGGTCAAGGTAGGCAGTGTGAATGATTTTTCCCTAATCCATTGCTTTGGTGAACTTCTCAAAGAAGTCCACCAGGTTGAGTAGGCATGATCTGCCCTTGACGAAACCAAACTGGGTTGGGTCTAATGCCTGGAGGTTTACTACATTTCTATTGATCATCTCCATAATCATTCTTTCCATGACTTTAGATGTAGGACTAGTGAGACTTATGGGTCTGTAGTTTCCAGGGTCTGTAGATGGCCCACCTTTGTGCAGAGGGATGACTGTTGCCTTTCTCCAGTCATAAGGCAGGAAGCCTGTTTGAAGGCTACAGTTAAATAGTAATTACAGAGGCCCTGATAAGTCATGCTTCATGCTATTTAGAAGGCATCTTGGGATATTGTCTGGGCCCACTGATGCAGTGTTCTTGGTCTCAGAGAGAGCATTAAGGACCTGTTCCCTAGTGATAGTAGAGGGAGTTATATTTGATAATATTTCCTGAAGGAAGGTTGAGAAAGAATGGTTTATAAAATTGTACCCTGTAAAGCTGAAATATAATGCAAATACCTTGTGAACCAACAAACGTAGAGCAGCTGGTTGGGAGTCAGTGGCAATACCTACAGGTTTAGTTGAATTCAGTATTGTGTAACTGTTAAAGTTAGTAGAATTTAGTAGTTACTGTTTAGCATAATCTGCTCTGATAAAACACCCCTAATAGTCACCGAACCTCAATATACCACCCCATTGTAGCTCACAAATCAAAGGACTGGACAGTATAGATGTGCAATTTTCTAACTCCTCTGTAACCAGCTTGGTGGATATGGGCATCTTGAGACAATTTGGCAGTTGTCTCATGTTTACTGACAAATACTTAATCCTTAAAGAAGCAGACACAGTATGTGAGACGTGTACTTACACAATGATACTGGAGGCTAAATTCTCACATACAAGTGCATATCAGGTTGTCAAAACCACATGCACTACACCCACCTCACATAGTACACAACATATATAGTGATATATGCTGAGGCAATTAAAAGCAATCTTAACAACGGTTGCCTCAGATCACTCATTGTCAAAGCTATGCCTCAGCAAGCCCAAAGGTACTCAGAAAAAAAAACTAACACCACACATGTTGTCATGCTCAGTAGAGCCCCAAACACTAAGCCCCTAAGATAAGCAAACACACTCCCTTGGACTCTCGTCATAGGGGACTCCATTGTAAGATATACTGATGTCCCTCTAACCAGGATGAACAAGGAAAAGATAACGGTTAGAAGACTATTTGGAGCCAGGATCTGCCAAATCATGCATGCACTCAAGTCATTATACGACAGGTACCAGTATGATTCCAACATAGTCCATGTAGGTGTAAATGACTTGAGGCATACCTCCCTGGACTATATGAAGAGAGACATTATGGAGCATTCAGACTATGTGTATCAGGCTAGTATGATCCTAGCACTGAGCAGAATATTACCATTACCAAGGCTGATGCCACAATATGAGCACAAAATGATTAATTTCAACAACTGGCTGTCTTTCTGATGTCATTCTTAGGGGATCTAATATTTGTCAGCTTGGGAAGACATGATTAACAGGCCACATTGCTTTGCCAGGGATGGTCTGCACCTCTTCCCTCTAGGTTGTCAAATATGGCTAAAACTTTATTCACCCCCATAGTGGCTTTCTTAGGCAATGTCAAATTGACAAACCTACCAGCAAAGCAAAATCAACTCAGCTGAACCACAAGATGTTACTGCTCAATGTCAGAAGCCTTAACAAAAAATACACCTAATCCAAGCCCTCCTCAAACTCAAGACTATAGTCATCTGTGCAGTTACCAAAACATGGTTTAAAGCAGCACAGAGTACCCCGGCAGTGCTAGGTTTCAGTGCCTTCCATGCCTTTAGACCAGTAGCTGCATAGACAAAGGCTAAAGAAGGAGGAGGTGTCTCAATATACATCAATAACAAGTATAGGGTGGTCAAACAGGATGATCCGCTGGAGTGCTTCATGTGCAGCTCACCATAGACAAACTAGCATACCATGTTCTAGCCAGCTATAGGTCACCTTCATTTTCCAAGAAGTTCACAATTGCTACTTAGACCTACTGGAATCACTTATAATTCAGTCTAACACCCTACTCATGGGAGAATTTAATTACCCCTGTATAGACTTGGAATCCTATACAGTCTTAAATCTATGGGCACAGATATTCCTGGACTTCATAAATGTAAACACCCTTGATAAAATAGTGAATACAACCATTACAGGCTCCAACATACTGGAACGCATTCTTACAAATATGGGAGAACACTGCACCCCCCCACCCCCAATGTCTCATCCCACCATAGTAAAGTTCGACCATGATGCTGTCTCTTTCAAAATAAAAATCAACTTTATAGTCCCATTAAAACCAGTAACAGTCAGGAATTATTCCAAGGCAAAATACCTTTTATCAAGTGATGGATTGTCAAAATTCAGTGCCCCTCCAAACCCAGAGAACCAATCAGCCTATGCTGAATTGCTCTCAGAAATGCTGTACAACCATGTCAGTGGCTGCACAGAGGCTACTGTTCCTACCAGAAGTAAGCCCAGGACTAGACCTAGAAACAAAGCACCCTAGTGGCATCCCATATTAAAGAGGATATGCAACAAAAAGAAAAAAAAAACAGGAAAGGTAATTCCCATAAAAACAGAAACCCTCTCATCAAAGTAAGTAGGCAAGAAGAGATCTAATTACATCAAGCAAAGCAAAGACAACTTTGAGGTTAAGATAGCCTTCCAGGAGAGATATAACCATAAGGCCTTCTACAGCTATGTCAGAAACCTCAAGGTCAGCACAGAGCAATGTGCTGAACTGGTGTTTAATGGTGCCACGTTCACTGAGCCTGGTGGTATAGCAAACCTGTTAGCTGCCAAATTCACTTCCAACCTTTCCCCCTCTCACCCCCCCCCCCTCCACTGACCCCATAAAAATACTCTCAAACATCTTTGTCAGAGATGGCCTGCACCTGTCACCCCTGGGATTCCAGATACTGGCTAAGGTTCTTGCCGCCCCTATAGTGCCTTTTTTAGGCAAGCCTCAAATGACAAATTCACCACCGTAACAGGAACAAGCAAGCAAAAACTGAAGGTGATGCTACTCAATGCTGGAAGTCCAAATCTCAAAATGCACTCAGTCGAGGCACTCCTTAAAATGGAGAACATCGATATCTGTGCAGTGACTGAGACCTGGTTCAAGGCTCCAGAAAGCACCCCTGCACTACCAAGCTATAACTCATACCACACTTTTCGGCCATGTAACCTGGACCGGAACACCAAAGGCGGAGGTGTGTCCATATTCATTAAGGATATCCACACCTCCAGGCTAGTTACTCAGCATAATGCAGCCGAGGTTATCCAAGTGCAACTAACTCTGGGCAAAACTGCAATCCAAATTCAATCCAAATTATAGCTTGCTACAGATCATCCACCATGCCCCAGGATTCCCACTCCTCTTTTCTTGATGTACTGGAAAATATTAGGGTTCAACCAAACACCCTAATAATGGGTGATTTCAACTACCCCACCATTAACTGGGAAAACTACTCATGTACCAACTACTTCACTCAACGCTTTCTGGAATTCATAAACTCCAATGCCCTGGATCAGCTTATACACACCCCCACCAGGGGTAACAATATCCTAGATTGAGTCATTACCAATATGAGTGACCGGTGTTCCACACCTGAAGACAACGCCTCATTGGTCCAATCTGACCATAAGCTAATTACCCTAGATATCCACATCCTGCCTCTACCCCCCATTAAGGAAACCATGGTAAAAAATTTCTCCAAAGCCAACTTCATGCTTCTTAAGACAGAAGTGGTGAACTTCATGACACCCATGCAGATGGACAATACAGTTACAACTACTGAATCCTACACAATTGCACTTTATAAGCACTTACATGAGTGCATGGATCGTGCTATCCCAAACAGAACCAAGATGCTATCCTCAAAAAAAAGGAAGCCAATCTGGTGGTCCCCTGCCATAAACAAACTGTACAACAGAAGAAAGAAACTCTTGCAAAAGAGAGTAAAATCCCTCGAGTGGAGGAGCTCCCTGGTCAGCCTCAGTAAGAAGCTGCGATCCCCGATAAAATCCTCCAAAGCTAGTTATGAAAACAAAATCACCACTGATTCTAAAGACAACCACAAAGCATTCTATAGCTATGTCAAGAATCTCAGTGGCAACACTCAAATCTGCTCTGAGTTACAGCACAATGGCACTAAATATACAGACCCAACTGATATTGCCAACATCCTGGCAGATAGGTTCAGTGCTAACTTTACCCCCTCTCACCCCCTAAAGAGCCCATCTCTATACCGGAAGAATGCAAAGTTCCTGTAATCACGGCTGCACAGGTAAAAAACACACTTTCCAAAGCCAAGAACACAGCATCCATGGGATCAGACAACATCCCAGGCTGCGTTCTACATGAACTACAGAACAAACTGGCACCCCACCTAAGTACCATGTTCAATCATAGCCTCACCTCAGGCTTTGTGCCTGCTGAATGGCGCACAGCAACGGTTATTCCACTCCACAAGGGGGGAGTCACCATGGACCCCGTGAACTTCCGCCCCATTAGCCTGACAAGCCTGGTCTGCAAGGCCATGGAATGTCTCATCATGGAACTTATAAACAAAGACATTGGTAATCTCCAAACTCTGGATCCCACCCAGTTCGGGTTTGTAAAAGGCAGATCATGTCTCCTAAACCTGATAGACTTCTTTGAAGCAGTCACCAAAGCCATAGACAAGGGTAAGGTGGTTCACGCAGCCTATCTAGATCTTGCTACGGCTTTCAACACCATCCCCCACTTTGGAATTATAAATAAACTCACTAAACTAGGTATAAATCCCTATGTCACAAGATGGGTTGCCAACTGGCTCACTGACAGAACCCACACTGTGAAAGTAGCAGACTCCAAATCCGACTTCAGACCAGTGACAAGTGGAGTACCACAGGGTTCAGTCCTGGGTCCTCTTCTGTTTGGTATCTAATTTTCTGAAGTACAGGCTAACACAGAAGGTCTTTGGCTAACGAAGTTCACAGATGACTGCAAACTAGGAGCCATAATCAAAACTCCTAACGATGTGGACATCCTACAAAAGGGCCTCACTGAGACAGATGACTGGTGTCAAAGCCATGGCCTCAAGCTCAATGCCAAAAAGTGCATTGTCATCCCCTTTGGTAAAAACGCTGTTCCCATGAACTACAACATAAGTGGTAGTATACTTAACACCAAAAGTGTGATAAGAGACCTTGGGACACAGGTGAACAGTAGTCTCTCCTTTGATAATCACATCACCACAGTAGTCGGGAAATCCTTCTATGTGGCACACCTCATCACAAAAGGTTTCTCATTCAGAAAAAAAGAGGTCATTGTTCCCCTCTACTCATCACTCATTAGACCCATTATAGAGTACAATGCCCCTTTTGGTATGTATCTCACAAGACATTTACAACAACTGGAAAGGCCACAGAAATACCTCACAAAGAGGATTACTGGCCTCAAACAGATGCCCTACGCAGACTGTCTCAAAAAACTCCAGCTTTACTCCTTCACATATCGCCTAATCAGAGGTGATCTCTGCCTAACATACAAAGCTATGTCAAACCCAGAGCTGTTGGACATGCTCCACTTAAAGAAATCCCAATCCTTCCAAGCTACATTCTCTAGGGACCTAAACCTTGTTACCACAATAAACAGAACATTCCGGAGGGATAGATTCCTGTCCCAGAGACTTCCCATACTCTGGAATAAACTACCTATCTATATCAAACAAAGCTCCTCATTAGCACTCTTCAAGAAAAATCTTGTTGATTGGATGGGAAATAGGAAAGTCACCCTGGGGATCACCTCTGTGGCTCTGCTCGACAGTGGCACAGGAAAATAATTTTCTTGGGTGGCAAAAGCCAGGGTACCTTTTTGGCTGGGCTTGAATGGGCCCCAGGGCCGATACCGTAGTACCTACCTATGAACCTATGAACATAACCCCTCCAGCTATAATTAGGGAACATATACTAGCTGCACTCACTAAAGCCAAGAACACGACCTCGGTGGGGCCAAATAACATCACAGGATGCAAGCTGAATAGTCTAAAATATGACTTATCAGGACCCCTGGAGTCATTATTTAACTATACTCTTAAAACAGGCTTTGTGTCACATGAATAGAGAACTGCAATGGTCATCCCCCATCATAAGGAATGACCTTCAACAGATCTTGGAAACTACAGACCTATTAGTCTGACAAATCTTATTTGCAAAGCCATGGAAAGAATTACCATGAACATTTTTAACAAGGATATAGTAGCCATCCAGATACTGAATCCAGCCCAGTTTAGCTTTGTCAAAGGAAAGTCATGCTGAATGAATCTGGTGGACTTTAACTTCTTTGAATAGATCACTAAGGAATGGATGAGGGGAAAATGATGCATACTGTCTATCTAGATCTGGTTAAAGCATTTGATACAATACCCCATTTGGGCAATGTAAACAAACTTATGGAACTTGGTATAAACACTTTTATAACACACACTGAATAGCTAGTTGGCCCCTTGATAGGAGCCAGGAAGTTAGAATCAGTGAGGCCACCTCCACAAAGAGGCCAGTCACCAGTGGAGTCCCCTAGGGCTCTGTGTTGGGCCTATTCCTCTTTGACATCTACTTCTCAGCCAAAGGCCACTGGCTGACCAAGTTCTCAGATGACTGAAAACTGGGAGCAATCATTGAATCTTCCCAAAATGAGAACACCATTCAGGAAGGTCTACTACAGACAAAAGCATGGTGCCAAAACCATGGCTTAAATTTCAATACCAAGAAATCCATTGTAGTACCTTTTGGAAAGTCTACCACCCTGGGTAACTACATCAGCAATAAAACACCCTTGAAAGTTGAATGACATGTCAGTGATCTGGGAGCCCATGTAGACAGCAACCAAGCCTTTGACCAGCATGTGTCCAAGGTAGTAAGAAAATCCTTCTATGTTGCTCAACTTATAAGTAACAGCATGGCATCTAGGTCCAGAGAGGTTATCATACCACTATATTCGGCCCCTATCTGATCCATCATAGAGTATAATGCCCCCTTCAGTATGTACCTGACCAAACAAATGCAGCAACTTGAATGTCCACAAAGGTTCCTAACAAAAAAAAATACAGGGAGTAATCAAAATGCCCTACATTGATCACCTCAAAGCCCTGGTTCTTTACTCGGTATTATACAGATCTCTGAGATGTGATCTTTACCTGGCATTCAGGGCATCCTTGGTCCCTGTTCTTATGAACCTTTTGCACATATGCAAAAGAAAAAGGATCAGAACTACTAGACTAAAAGACCTAAATTTTGCTTGACACATAAATAGAACATGTTGGAGAGACAGATATGTTACTCAGAGAATTCCCATTCCATGTGAAGTAGAGTTCTTCCCTATCCCTTTCTAAGAGCAACTTGTATCAATGGATGGGTAATCAGAAATTCACCCTTGTCTGACTTCTATGTCTGTGATGGACAGAAGCACTCAATAAACCACCACCACCTATATGAATCAAATTTGTGGATCACATTTGGGTTGCATGGTTTGGCTTATAAAGGCCCCAGTGGTTGTTAGTCTAGCATACAGCTATGAACCAATCAGTGCCAAAAAGGAAGCCTGAGTATGTAACTGATTGGCAGCAGTAGGTTATCTTATTTGAATATCAGAAGTGAATTACATGAGCTAACCATGTTCTTAGGAACCAATTAAAATGTAACTACCGGACTGGGAAACAACCAATCCCTTTAGGAAAATGAACAAAATGTGAAATCCAAGGTCACTACTTGTTAACAATGAAGGCAGTTCAACTACATTTTGTGATGGACCCTGGTTTCAAAATAGCCTGCCTTTGCTGCCTTTTCATCTGGGAAAGTGACTGCATCCTTAGAAATATATGCCCCTCATCAAACCATGACAGAGCCAACTTAATCAATGAAATACACACTAAGTTAAATAAAGCAGGTAATAAATGTCATTTTACCCCATACAACATGCATTTTTATCCTCTGTGGGTCTTCATCAGATCATATGATCATTTACTATTAAGAATAAGACTATCCTTTAGTTGAGTATTAGGCAAATCAGTAAAAATCCAAGTGATAACAATCAAAATTCACTATCATGCTAGGACATAGGATGTGACTTCCAGCAAGACACACATACTGTTAGTATAAAGAATAAATACTTAATATTGAGCCCAGAGAAAACATTTCAATCTTTTAAAATTAATAAATTCATATTACTGAGTCCAGAAAAAATCCATTCTATAAAATAATATTCCATATCATCCAACACTGATAATTAATGTAATTTAGTCTTCCCATGTTTGTCTACCATTCGGTAGAAAGGATATAAGTATTTTTCTCTCTGAAACTAGCCAACAGTGCCCACTGTCCATTATTTTAACATGTATTGGTTACATGAAAAATCCACCTAAATATAATCCACAGCTAACTTAGAAAAAATCCTAACAAAATCTAAAACTTTTTTAGACTGACAATAGTTTTATTGTAATGAATGTTCAAAATGCTCACTACTCCTTTAAAATATTTAATCTTATTATTCATATTTATTTTACAGTTGTCGATAATTTTTATTTTAAAATGGTTGACCATAAGATGAATCTAATAACACAGATTTCATATTCTTCCTTTAATATTAAAAGTTGAACCAGAAAAAATATTTTCTTTTATTGGTAAACAAAAAACCCTAATGTGTTAGAAATTTCTGGGCTGTGTCAGAGACCTCTGGTTTTATAAAGCCATGTAGGACCTCATCATGCTGTGATCTTGTCTGCAATTATGTTTGTCAATTGTATGAATTCACCAGCCATTTGCTGGCATCTCTCCTCTGTGCCTACTACATAAAATATATCATAAATATTTAAATATCTCTATAACAGGAACGCATAAAAGCCAGATTGAAATTGGCCCTCACATGGTTAAAAAACACTATTCGAATGAAATACCATGTCAGTCCAAAGCTAAGAAAAAAAAAATCAACTGGTATGCATTAGGAAGTTACACAATACCTAAAAGAATTAGGTTAAAATACCTGTAAATAAAGGTGCAGCTTAAATTAGCTAGACACAAATGTACAAGAAGTATTGAGTACAACTCATCACAAAAACTGTGCAACCAAGTTTGTCTAGAGATATAGAGAAAGAAATGTAAAACTTGTATCCTTCTGATTTGTGGGCAGCTGTATAACTAAAGGCATGCTTCTTTTTCAACAGAATTAACAGTGACTCGGGATTTTATTTCAAGTACTTTCTTTTATTTATTACTGTTTGATAACTGGGTGGGTGAGCTGGTCTGCCAACCCTTTTCATTCATGACCTGGGAAATGATAACAAGTGTGAAGATAGGTGAAGGCTGCCAGCCTAGCTAGATAAAATTTCGTAGATAATTCTGTAATTTGTAAATATTAATATAAGCCACAGGCTTGTTCTCTTAAATGTGAAAAGACTGTATTGGATATTGAACTACAAAAAATGTAACAGTGCACTCTGCTGTAAGAAAGCTGATAAGTCAAGCATTGTGAAATTCTTTTGATCTAAAACTCAGAGCTGAGATGTCTAGAGGGAGGCATCCTGCCTATTGTTTTGAGGCCAAAGTTAATGGCTAGAATTTACATGTATAATTTATTTTATTGCTCTGACTTCATGACCAGCTGCAAGATCAAAAGGGCTATTAACCTCTGAGTTTCTTATAGCCTGGGAACCAGAAATAAATAATGTAATCTGAAATGAATCAGTGGTACTGTGTTATCAATTTAAGGTCAGAAAGAATGAGAGCATTTGTCTTGAGAACATCCAACTTACCAGCACTCTGCATGTGTTCTATATGTAAGTTTATATTAGAACTGTGTTTTCTCTTAGATATAGCTAGGAACTAGGAAGATTAGATTATTTTTCTGTATTGATGTCAGAACTTTTCTACTGTATTATTTTAAGTATTTCTCTGTGATCTCTGAACTCTAAACTAGCACTCTGTAGTAAGAAGTATTGTATTGTGTTTTTATTATTCATTACTAAATATTTTTAAACCTTTCAACTGTGGCTGTTTTGTGTAGAGATAATTTAAGCTCTAGAGTACATTGCATGTATATAGTGACACTGTCAAAGCCACCCCAAATAAGCCTTGCAGTTCAGTCACAATTACCATTTAGATAATAATACTGCACAGTATAATTGGACACCCTTTCATAAGGGCCTTTTAGTAGCTGATAAATATTAGTAGGTGGTGGCAAGTGGCACTACCGTATAGTCTGTGTAAAAGGGGCACAGCTGGAGAACCTGTGCCAGTCTTCCCCAGGAGTGTCTGTGTGGTTGTATATAACTCTTATCTCAAAGTGTGTGTGTGTGTCAGCTACTTGGGCAGGGACACGAAGCACTGGTTGGACAGAGAGGATGCTAGAGATTTTAGCTTGCACACTAGGCTGAGATCTGGACCCTATAGCTGTGCCAGTGGGGAGTCTTACTGGGGACATGGAGAGAAAGGGAGAAACCAGACCCAGACTGATTTTGATCTCTGTGTGCTCTTAAGGGAAATTGTACTTTACTGTGTGTGTATTTGTTATCTTTCCCTATATGGATGCCCCTCACTGGTGTTAGTGGTGAGGATTGAGGCTCCTTGATTGCTGGGCTAGTGCATGAGCGTCACAACAAGTATAGCAAGTAAGTTGAATGGTACTGTAATGTATTCATAGAGTTTGATTAATATTGATTGTAATTACAAAACATGGACATACAGCTTGATTAAGATAAGAATTTACAGGTATGACTAAAAGAAAGGTGTGAACAATGATAACAGTTATGATATAGATGCAAGTAATAATAATATTTACAGTTATTTAATTATTTAAATTGCTTATCATAGAAAATTTATCATATTCCTCCTGTTTTTTGTTGAGTATTTATTTAGCTGAGCACAAAATCTGCACTCTTGCTGCAATAAGTTATATCATTTTTTAACATACTTGACAACTGCAATGTAATAAGTTAGGGAAAATAACTGAAATTGACTGGCCACACACACACATCTTTCTCTAGGAACTTCATCTTGCATTTCATATACATTTCTGTTTTAGTAATAATAAATTTAAATGCATGCCATTTTCTATTAAAACCAGTTATCTGATGTGAATTATTCAACCAACAATAATTCTGAATAACTTGTTTCATGTAAAATATAAAATCCTTATCCTGCAGTAATTTTTATTAAACAGGAAGTTATGTACTCACCATAACATTCCATCTGTGTTGTCCATTTTCATTCTTCCACAACAGTTGGGTTCAGATCTGACCCTTGGATCTGACTCAGTTGTTTTTTTTTTTTTTTTTTACAGCTCATTGCCACTAGAACGTTCCTGTCTTACCCATAATGGTCTATCCCCTAACATACCACAGATCTTGTTTGCTGGATTACAGTATCAAAGGAAATATTAATATCCTGGTAACAGAAGCCAGTATCTGGAGCTCAACATAAGGAACAGTAGTTTCCTTATAAAGTCTCACTCTTCCAGAAGTCATTAGTTAAAAGGTAGGTGAGTTGGTGGGAGGAGAGTTGAGGAAGAATGAAAATGGACAAAACAGATGGAGCATTATGGTGAGTACATAACTTCTTTATCTGATGTTGTCAATTTACATTCATTCCTCAACAACTGGGACAGAGTCCCCAGCTACCTAAAATCCAGGGAGGACTCTAAGGAAGGCTATTACCGAGCACTTTTGAGCCAAAGGCTGCTCTTCCACTTGAGACCGGATCCAATTTGCAATGAGTAACAAGTGTATGAGGATTAGCCCAAGTTGCAGCTGAACAGATATTGTCCGTGGAACCAATGGATAAAAATACTTCCATGTCAAAAACTTAAGTTTGCATTTTGCTGCTTGTTCAAAAGGAGAATGAATTAAGGCCTGTAAGTTCCATGGAGGAGTTGGATCCATATAAGGGGGTCTAAAAAGAAGGGTACCTTTATAAAGGCCTTACAAAGTGTTGATGAAGCAAAGGAGAAGTTTCTAAACCCTATATGAAAATTAAAGATGGTAGCTAGTTGTATTTTAATAGTTGATGAACTGATTCCTTCGTTGAAAATTGTTGCAAAAAATTTAAGGACACTATGCACTGGTGCTGAAAAAGGGTCAGTATGTTTCTGCTGCACCCAGAAAATAAATTGTTTCTATTTACTTCTGTAAAGTTTCCTTGAGTAAGCTTTGTGAGATGACAAAAGTACATTATGAACAGGGGAAGAGTGCATATGCTGTCTGGCTATAAATGGAAGTAGAGAAACCATGCAGTCAGTTTTAGATTTGAGATATTTGGGTGAATCACATCTGTCGGGTAAGACAGAAGGTCTGAAATTGGATCCAGAATCCAAAGACGGGAATCTAGACGAGGCCAAAGAAAGGGGAAAAAATTTGTTGAGGCCAGTAAGGGGCAATGAGGATGACTTTGCTCTTCAAGGTTCTGTACAAATTTGGGGATTAAGGTTGCTGGAGGATACGCATAGAGGAGACCAGGGGGCAATCATGTAGTAGAATGTCTCTTGGTAATTCCCCTGGTGGGGGGATCAGGGCAAAGAATCTGCTGCACTTGTTGTTTAGGGAAAATCCAAAGAGGTTGCAGCATGGATGGGCCCAGTGGTGAAAAAATCATTTCCGCCTCTTTCTTGTTGAGAGACCACTCGTGAGGTAGTAGAATGGACCTGCTTTACTTGTCTGCTATCACGTTGGACTTCTCTGGAATGTGCATTACTATCAAAAAATGGTTGGATGAGATCACCTATTGCCAAACCCTGAGAGCTTCTCGACACAAAGGGTAAGATTTGGTTCCTCCTTGTTTGTTGATGTGCCAAACCACAGACATATTGCCTATCTGAATCACAATTGTCCCAAAAGGGAGAGAGTCTTGGAAAGCCTGCATTGCTAAGAGCACTGCTCTCATTTCCAGGAAATTGATATGCATGGTGGCCTCCTTGGCGGGACAATGTTTCTTGGACTGTTTTTCCCAGGAAGTGCCCCCTCCCAATTTGGGAAATGTCTGTGGTCACAATGGCCTTGGGTTGAGGAAGAATGAAGGGACAGCCTGGTAGAACCATATCTGAACAGATCTACCACCACATATACTTTTTGCATGATTGGGTAATTCTTATCTGAGTGGACATATGCTGTCGAAGAATAGACCACTGAGTTGCTAACACCCATTGAAGAATTCTCACTCATATAATATCTTGCTAGTGGAACCAGAACTATCACTGCAGACATTGATCCCAAGGCTTGTAGAATCAATGGGGTTGAAACTGATGAATTTTGAATTATCTTTCTGACCTGGAATTTGACAGTCTGTACTCTTGGGAGAGGAAGGGAGGCTGTCAAGGATACTGTGTTGAAAACTCCTCCATGAACTCTAATGTCTGAGATGGTTCTAAAGGAGATTTATTTATGGTAATCCCCAGAAGGGAACAAGTCTGGAGTATGTGCTCTTGAGTTCTTATCAGTAGATGCCTGGTCGGAGTGGTTATGAGCCAGTTGTCCAATTACGGAAACAATCAGAATCCCTGCAGTCTCACGTGAGCTGCTACTACAGCCATGCATTTGGTGAACACACTGGGGGCTGTGCTGAGGCCAAAGGGAAGTGCTCTGAATTGGTAATGACTACCTCCCAGTCAGAAGCATAGATATCTTCTGGATTGTCTCTACATGTTTATGTGATAGTATGCATCCTGAAGATCTATTGAGTACATCCAGTCATCCTTGTGCAGGAAAGGCAAAATGGACTGTACCATGACCATCCAGAACTGTGTATACTGAATTGATTTGTTCAGATTACTGAGATCCAAAACTAGTCTTCAGTTCCCTGTTTTTTTGGCACTAAAAAATAATCTTGAGTAAGTTTCAGATTCTTTCTGGTCTGGGGGACTTATTGTATGACTCTTTTTTTAGCAGCTTTTTTATTTCTATAACTGCTGCTTTCTCCTGAAGGGGTGGAACAGTGGGAAATGTGTTTACTGTTAAGGGAGGGGGTAGGGAAAAGGGAATTATATAACCTCTGGAAATAATCCTCTGCACCCACTTATCTTTTGTAATGTCTAGCCAGGCTCTCTGGTGCAGGGATAGATGAACCCCAACTGCCTCCAGAGATGGACAATCGCACCTCCTTTCAGGAGCACTGATAGGGTCTGTCAGAAAATGAAACTCTGGACTCCTGATTCTGTGGGCCTCCTCTGCCAAAAAGGCAGTGTCTTCTGTTTGAGATCCCCCATCTGCCCCTGAGGGAACTATCTCAACATGGATCTTGAAAAGGACACTGGGGCTTTCTGAACCATGTCTTTCAACCATATCATTGAGTCTTAGAGAAATTTCTTTGAGGGGTAATAAAACATATGCCCACTGCAGAGAAGGTCTTTCCATCTCGCTCACACTTGGAAAGTGTGTCCTTTACCTTAGGGCCAAATAACAAACTGCCATCAAAAGGTGCACTGATGGACAAAAATAACGCAAGTGCATCCAGGCGTGACTCCTAATGGAAATGCCTGAACCTGCCACCCTTGAGGTGCCTTCAGCTGTATGTGAAATGAACCTCATGGAAGAATTTGTGATCGATTGTAGGGTTGCCAACTGTGAGGCCTCAGAAGTAATGGTCCCAGTGAGGGATTTGGAAAGTTCCTTAATCAAATCCCTCTGCAATTTGGAGAAGTGTGCCAAATAATTCAGAGGTCTGAGTGCAAATCTCACTGAAGCATAAGCATGCTTCCCAAATCTGTTCAACACCCTTGACTCCCTTTCAGGGGGATAAACAGAAAGACTCTGTTCCATGAGTTCCTTCTTGGTGGCTGCTGCCATGACCATGGCATCTACTAGTACTCCCTTGCTCCAAAACTCCCTTCCTTTAGGTGGTGCCAAAATCTGGTCTGGTCTCTTGGGGATTAGCTCAGTCATGTCTGGTTCCTTCCATGCCCACCTAGAGATCAAGTCAATGAACTCATGAGCCGGCAGAGTTAACCAAGAGGCAGAAGGGCCAGGCCCAAAGGCTTCCAGAAATACCAATTTCACTTGACCAGCCACCCCTCTGCTTAAGGATTTCTAGGATGTCTCCAAAGGAGATTCATTGTATGGTGATCTTGGGGACCCTTCCCCCTTATCAAAATCAGTATCTTCAGTGACCAACTCCTGAGGGGAGTTCAAGTGCCTTCTCTTGCACTTTCTCTTCCTAGGGGCTTCTTCTGTGGGGTATTCTGGAGAATTATCAGAAGAAATAATAATACCCTGCTGGGTAGCCTTGAGAATTTGGGCTGGCTATCCCTCTGGAGTAGAGTGATGAGGCTCAAAACACTGAGACATACGGGATCTAGAATGCAAATCTGAGGGGGAGTTGTCCATCCTGCAGAGTCAGAAAATACTCTCTCCACTACCTCAAAGGCAGAATGCTCTGTGGAGAAGGAAGTCAATGGAGCCGAGGACCTATGCTTCTGCCCCATCAGCTCTCCCTACCCTGAAGGCAGTCCACCTGGGTCAGAGGTTGGAGCTGAGCTACCTAATGCCAAAGCTCCAATGGGCACAGATGGTTCCGAGAACTTCAGCACTGACTCCAATGCCTCTAATCCAACAGGAATGCTTCAAATCAGACAGTCATCCAGTTCTGACTACTCAGAGCTGGTGCACTCAATGAAGGCCTCAGAGCCAAAGATACTATGATCTTTGGCTCTGACCCAGATGGTTCTGGATCTGACCCAGATGGTTCTGGAAACCTCAGATCCAAGGGCTCCGAAACCACATGTCAGATTGGAGAAGAAGCCAAGATAGGTGGTGCAGTGCTAGTGAGGGCTTCCTGACCCAAAGGGTTAGGAGCTGGAAAACCTCCCATCTGAATCTGTGCTGAGAGAAACTTCCTCATTCTATCTACATCGCCTATAGTCAGGCTTCTGGAAGAGTTAGACCATGAGGCCATAAAGGAAGACCTGGAATGCCAGCAAGACCCAAGAGAGTACCGGATCTAAGGAAGAATAGTATCTAGTCTGAGTTAAGGACTTATGATCAAAAAATACAGGATCCAATTTGATGTCTGACTCTGTCTTTGGAGAAGGAGCAGATTTTGGATCCAACTTTTTAAGTTTCTTGCATGGAGGCTGCACCATTGGATCCGAGAAAGGGGTGGAAGAGCCTGATGGATCTGAAGACATTTTTAAATGTTCCTTTGACTTTCATTTGGGAGTTTGAGCCCCAGATAGACCCTCTGAAAAAGTAGAAGTAAGCAAACCCTTTAAAATGAGTTTGTTTTTGTGGTCCACTATGGCCCGAGCATTAAAAGACTTACAAATAATACAATCCTTTTGAAGGTGTTCAGGGCTAAGATAATAAATGCACAGTATGTGTGTGTTAAAAAGAGGCAACTTATGACCACACTTCTGAGACTTTTTAAATCCAGATGGTTTTCCTGACATTTTTTTTAAACAACAGAAAACTGGAAGGGAGATACCAACAATGGTATTGAAGAAATACACTAATAGAGTAAAAGGGAAAAGAGGAAAGAATTTACCAACAATAGTATCAAAGAATTATACTAGCACATAGGTATGGAGGAAAATACAGAAGTTAT
The DNA here is from genome assembly GCF_019279795.1 of Protopterus annectens. Taxonomy (NCBI): domain Eukaryota; kingdom Metazoa; phylum Chordata; order Ceratodontiformes; family Protopteridae; genus Protopterus; species Protopterus annectens. The sequence continues at coordinate 1,240,854,026 of NC_056727.1, read as the reverse complement.
ATACAAAGCAAGAAAGGTATTAAGATAATAGCCCAAAAAAGCAACTTATCTCTGTATTTGAACAAACTAAGCTTGAGAACTCACAGTCACCATGTCTGTATGTGAAAGCAGCAAATGAGATCTCAGGTATGTTAGGTGATAGAGCATTGTAGGTAAGGGAGGAGCTTGAGAGTTCTAGTGGCCACGAGCTGTAAAAGAATGGCAGAGTCGGATCTGAGGGTCAGATCCGAACCCAATTGTTGAGGAATGAATACAAATTGACAACATCAGATAATATTTTAAAGAACATCTTAAATTTATTACTTGAGAACTTTTAAAGAGCATTCTAAATGTAATGCTTGATAACCAAGAAATGGACAGATGATCAGAGTAGAATATGGGATGTGTGAGAAATAGTGTATATCCCAAGAGTACATGAAAATAATCAGTTGAGTAGAAATGTCCTGAAGACAGTAAGGGTGGATAAAACTTCATATCTGTACGTTATCCAATTCTTCAAAGATGAAGTAAAGATTCAGAGATAAAGTCCCTCAATTACTTGCCCTGTTGAACTAAATAAAAAGTATTATAAGTCATACCTAACATATCCAAATGTAGAAGTAAAAGGAAATTCCAGTCACATGTTACCATCACTCATGTATACCAGATCTTATATTCTCCAAAAGAGGTAGATATCGAGAAAAGGAGTATAACCAGCAAATAGTTCCTAAATTAAACTAAAATCCCTTTAAATGAAGTAACAATAACCGTACATAGGTTCATAAGTTGGTACTAGGCTATGAGCCCTAGGGCCTATACAAACCTAGCCATAACAATTCTCTGGCTATTTCTTCCCACACTATTTACTTCCCTGGACCCCTGTCTAGCAGGGCGACTGACGTGATCCCCGGGGTGAATTACCTTTCTCCCATCCAATCGTCAAGGTTCCTTTTGAAGAGAGCCAGAGAGGCACTCTGCTTGACATGTATGGGCAATCTTTTCCAGAGTCTGGGGAGTCTCTGGGTCAGGAACCTATCCCTCCAGCATGTTTTGCTTATTGTGATGACAAGGTTTAGATCCCTGGAGCGTGTGGCTCTGAGGGATTGAGATTTCTTTAAGTGTAGTTTGTCCAACAGCTCTGGGTTTGACATGGCCTTGTATGTTAAGCAGAGATCGCCTCTGAGTAGACGATATGCGACAGAGTATAGCTGGAGTTTTTTAAGGCGGTCAGCATAGGGCATCTCCTTTAGGCCTGTGATTCTTTTAGTGAGGTATTTCTGCAGCCTTTCCAGTTGTTGCAGATGTCTTGAGAGGTACATACCAAACGGGGCATTGTATTCTATAATGGGTCTAATGAGGGATGAGTACAGTGGGACAATGACCTCCTTTTTTCTGGATGAAAATCCCTTAGTGATGAGGTGTGCCACATAGGATTTCCTGACTGTTGTGGTGATGTGGTTATCGAAGGTGAGACAACCGTCCACCTATGTCCCTAAGTCTCTTATCACACTTTCAGTGTTTAGTGTACTGCCACCTATATGGTAATTCACGGATACATGTTTTTTCCCAAAGGGGATAACTGTACATTTCTTGGCATTGAGCTTGAGCCCATGGCTCTGGCACCAAGCATCTGTTTCTGTAAGGCCCTTTTGTAGAGTATCCACATCATTTGGGGATTCAGTAATGGCTCCCAGTTTGCAGTCATCTGCGAACTTTGTTAGCCAGAGTTTCTTAGTGTTAGCCTGTACTTCAGAGAAGTAGATGCCAAACAAGAGCGGTCCCAGGACTGAACCCTGAGGTACTCCACTTGTCACTTGTCTGGAGCTGGATTTGGAGTCGGCTACTTTTACAGTATGGGTTCTATCAGTAAGCCAGTTAGCAACCCATTGGGTGACGTAGGGATTAATGCCCAGATTAGTAAGTTTATCTATGATTCCAGAGTGGGGGATAGTGTCAAAGGCCTTGGCAAGGTCTAGATAGCCTGTGTGAACCACCTTACCCTTGTCCATGGCTCTGGAGACTGATTCAAAGAAGTCAATCAGGTTCAGGAGACAAGAAAGGCCCTTCACGAACCCAACTGGATGGGGTCCAGTGTTTGAAGGTTGCCAATGTCTTTGTTTATAAGTTCCATGATAATACGCTCCATGGCCTTGCAGATAAGGCTTGTCAGACTGATGGGACGGTAGTTTCTGGGATCCAAGGTGGATCCCCCCTTGTAGAGTGGGATAACTGTAGCTCTGCGCCACTCAGTGGGCATGAAACCTGAGGTGAGGCTATGATTAAACATGACACTTAGATGAGGTGCAATTTCATATTGTAGTTCATATAGTACACAGCCCGGGATGTCATCTGGTCCCATGGATGCTGTATTCTTAGCTTTGGAGAGTGTGTGCTTTTACCTGTGTGGCCATTATTACCGGAATTTGGCAATCTTCCGGTATTGAGATGGGCCATTTAGGGGGTGAGGGGGGGGGTGAAGTTGGCACTGAATCGACCTGCCAGGATATTGGCAATATCCTTGGGATCAGTATATTTAATGACATTTTGTTTTAGCTTAGAGCAGATCTGAGCATTGCCATTTAGATTCTTGACATAGTTATAGAATGCCTTGTGGTTGTCTTTGGAATCTTTGGCAATTTTATTTTCGTAACTAGCTTTGGAGGATTTTATGAAGGATCTCAGTTTCTTACTGAGGCTGGTAAGGGAGTGCTTTGCATCCTGGGATTTTCCTCTTTTCTGCAACAGTTTCTTCCTTTTGTTGTAAAGTTTGTTTATGGCAGGGGACCACCAGATTGTCTTCCTTTTTTTGGATGAGAGCATCTTGGTTCTATTTGGGATGGCACGATTCATGCATGAGTGGATGTGCTCGTACAGTGCCTTAGTGTCGGATTCAGCAGTTGAACTTTCAGTTCCCGTCTGCATGGGTGTCATGAAGTTTGTCACTTCTACTTGAGTAGCATGAAGTTTTTTATGGAGGTTTCCTTACTGGGGGGGTGGGGATCGGATATGGATGTTAAGTGTGATTAGCTTATGGTCAGATCTGACTAATGAGGGGGTGACCATAGGTGTGGAGCATCGATTTCCCATGTTGGTAATGACCAGGTCTAGGATACTGGAGCCCCTGGTGGGACTATGGATTAGTTGATCCAGGGCGTTGGAATTTATGAATTCCAAGAACCATTGGGCAAAGGTGTTGGTACATGAGTACTTTTCCAAGTTAATGGCAGGGTAGTTAAAATCACCCAGTATTAGGGTGTTTGGTTCTATCTTAATATTTTCCAGTATGTTTAGAAAGGTGTAGTAAGAATCTTGGGATATGGTGGGAGATCAGTAGCAACTACAATTTGGATTGCAGTCTTACCTAGTGTTAGTTGCACCTGGAGAATTTCAGATGCATTGTGTTGAGCAACTAGCCTAGTGGTATGAAAATCCTTGGTGAATATTGACACTCCTCCACCTTTAGTGTTTCGGTCCTGGTTTGGTGGCCAAAAAGTGTGGTAAGAGTTGTAGCCTGGTATTGCAGGAGTGCTCTCTGGAGCCTTGAACCAGGTCTTGGTTACTGCACAGATATCGATGTTCTCCATTTTTAGGAGTGCCTCGATAGAGTGCATTTTGAGGTTTAGACTTCTAGCATTGAGTAGCATTACCTTCAGATTTTGCATGCTTGTACCTATTACGGTGGTGGTTTTGTCCTTTGAACTTTGCCTACAAAAGGCACTATAGGGGTGGCAGAGCCTAAGCCAGTAACATGAATCCCTGGGGTGACAGATGCAGACCATCTCTGGCAAAGCATCGTGGTCTGTCAATCATGTCGTCCCAGGCAGACAGATACTGGATCCCCTTTGAATGACACCAGAAGCTTAGCCAATTGTTGAAGTCAATCATTTTGTCCTTATATTGTGGTATCATTCTGGGCGAAGGCAGGATGCTACTCAGGGCTAGGGTCATACCTGCCTGGGCCACATGATCCGAGAGCTCTTCCATGTCTCTTTTCATATAGTCCAGGGAGGTACGTCTCAAGTAATTCACTCCAACATGGACAATGACAGAGTCATATTTGTACTTGTTGTGGCGTGACTTGAGTGCATGCGTTATGTGGCAGATCCTGGCACCCGACAAACAGCTGACTGTAATTTTCTCCTTGTTCAACCTGGTGAGAGGGACATCAGTGTGCCGGACTATAGAGTCACCTATGACTAAAGTGTTAGGTACATTGTCTTGCCTTAGGGGCTGTTGCTGGGTGGCACACTGGTGTTGTGAACTATGTGACACTTTGGTTGTGATTGGTGTTTGTTTGCGTTTCAGCTTCAGAGGTCCTTGTTGCTTGGGCAGGTTACAGGTAAGGGCCTCTGCATATGTAGATTTAGTGTTGCTATATGTGGGTGTTGGTGGTATGGGTTTAGAAGGGCTATGTGTCGCTTGAAGTGTAGTGTGGGTGTTAACCTCCTATTGACTGTCTAGCACAATCTTGAGTGGAGAGAGCTTTGCTTCCATTTTGGCTATGCAAGTGCATCTCTCACAGGTTGTAGTGTTGGGTGGTAGGAGGAGAGGGTTGTCTGTGTACATGAGGCAATTGTTGCATTGCCCAGTATGCCCAGATTCACAAGGTGGACAGGAGAAATCACTGGAAGCTGATCCTTGGACATGCCTGGTTTGGTGTTTTTTTGGTTTTTTTTTGTAAAGTACAGGAGCTGTTTTTGCTTACCTTAGCAAGGTACTTTGCAATTATAGGATGTTTATTGCCTACTATTAATTTCTCCTTATTAACAAGGAGAGATGAGTGCTTGTATCAGTTTAAGGCTTCCTAGTGCTTTCCAGCAGGTATTAGAGAAAGTGCTAGTCACAGAGATGCTTAAAGGTAAGATGAAAAAAAAATGCACACTGCAGTGTGCACTAGAGAAGTTAGATGTGAAAGTAGGTAACTTAAGTTTTACCTGTTTAAAAAAGTTAAGGTTTAGTGGAGAGTTACTATTTTTAAAACAGCAAGATGGGTTGAAAGATGGGATTACCTTCTCTACCTTTGAAAAAGTCTATACTGTAAATGCAACAGGTTCTTTGAAAAGAATCAGTATTCCTGACCTCCTTCTTGATTAACCAGTTTATAAAATTTACAAGTCTCTTTCCTTCTGTCAAGCCATGCAAGAAATATATCATGTTTTTGCCGATAATTATGCCATTTACATTTAATGACAAAACACCTGACAGTGAAAACATACTTTTTTTTTCTAAATAAACCAAATATTGAAATCCTATAGTTACAGAATAACAGAATAACTACTAAAATAAAAATAATAACATAATAACTACTAAAATAAAAGAAAAAAAGCCCAAGACAAATACTGAAAAAACACATAATTAGAGCAAATTATGTTAGAACAGCCATACAGACAAACATATCCAAAATGAATAACACACAAAAAAGGTTGAACACACTTGTGTCCATAAAGGCTGGAATGAAAAGTGAGAATACCTCAAAATGAATCCCCAGATATCTCCAACATCCTGATTTCAGTGTTGGCTTCATATAGTATCTCAGAATCATCATCATCATATTGCAGTATTATTGGCAGAATGAATAGCACACTCACTTCTGGTACAGAAGGCTAGGGGTTCTATTCCCACATCAGGCAGATAAATTGCTAACATTGCAGTACATCATAAGGGGAGTGTCCATCATAAGGGTAGTGCTGCATTCCTAAGTGTGTCATCCTTCAGACAAAATCTTAAACCAAGGTCCCGTCTGCTTATGTAAGTGGTAGCTCAGGTGGATGTAAAAGATCTCACAGCACCTACTGAAAAGAGTAGGGGAAGTTCCTTGATATATTAAAAAATAAATAAATAAAACCCCCACAAAATCACAACAATAGCATTCCACCAGCAATTTAATATCCTGGTACCTCGGCTTGTCACCTTCAAAGGATAACCAGTACAAAAATCTTCCACATTAAATAGTCACAACAATTATTTAATGAATCAATTAACATTCAAAAATCCCATCATTTAAAGTGATCAGTGCTCCTGGCATAACATTTTAAATTATATCCATCCCTATATACAAATTTATAAATTTCATAATATATTCACATTAAACAGACCCTTACCCATATGACACCATACCAAATTCTAAAAATTAAGGACAACCTCCTGATTTAAGTCCCTAGGTAAGAGAGTGCCATAATTAAAAATAAATGTAGTTTCCAATTGGTTCAGTTTTTTAGCAAAATCCACTCCACTATAAAAAATAGGTTGGGCCAGGATGCTAAAAAATAAAGACTCCCCATTACCTGAATGCACCTTCATAAAATGATGTGCCACAGGACTGTTAGTATTACCCCTCCTAATATCTGCTAAATGTTCTAAAATTCTAATTTTAGCTTTCCTTTTAGTCTGTCCAAACATACCACCGCACTGAATCACACCCGCACCCCAAAATATAAATAACATCACACGACTGACAATTAAATCTACCATGTGATTCAAATTTTTGACCATTTATCATTGTATTGGATATATTTCTAATCCTTCCACATACACTACATTTCCCACAAGGGAAGGAGTACATTGGTCTACTAGACAAAATTCATTCCAATCTGGGGCAATTCAAAAGTTCCTTCAAATTACAAAATCAGCTAAAAGAAAAAGTAAGATGTTCTGGGAATAATTTTCTTAAATTCTTATCTGCAATTATCATTGGCCACAAATTTAATACCACCTTCCTCAACATGTTAGAAAAAGGACTGAATCTAGTAACATAAAACAATTTGTTACTAGCATCTTCAGTCTCTGGTTCATATCGGTCTCTAAAATAATTTAGTGTATTAATATTACCCTGATTATCATGGGCAATCCCATTTTTCAATTTATTCTTAGCCTTCACCAAAATATGCCACAGCCCCTACAGAAAAGGCTAGGGGAAGTTCCTTGATGCCCTGGCCAAATTTCCCTTAGTAGTATAAGTAATACCTTGTGCCTCCCCTGAAAAGAGGTCAGTGGCCTAGTTGGTCTAACCCAGCCGTTAAAGACAAAATAAAAATATTCATTTAATTTGACGTGTATTAAGAACAAGATACCTCAGAGTACCATAATTTCTTCTATGTGGTCCACTTCAAAAGGCCATTCTATTCTAAATCAGTCCTAAGCTTTTTCTTTGCTTTAAGACTGAATCTTTTGATTTAAATAGCTAAACTAAGGTCAGGTTAGCTACAGCAGAATTTTGCACGGTATATAGAATGCAATGGCGTTAATCAGTATCAACAGTTTATGTAACTTCTTTTGTTGTGGGCCCTGTAAGATATACAAAAATAACACAAACAAACTGGTTTAGCCCATAGTTTGCATCCCAAGTCTTCTATTGTGAGTCCTTTCAGATATACAAAAATAATACCAGTGCCAAAGCATGCTTTTGTAACAGATACAGGAATATTAGTTTTAGAGGCCTTCTGACATCATTTAAAGGGGATTTCAAACAGAAATGATCACTGAAATGGTCAACTGAATCAAGGGAAGGCTATACAATCTCCACATCTTGATAAGAGCCTGGATGTAGCTGTGAATAACATCTGTCTACCACAGCTCACTGGGGTTCATTTGATTCCGTATAATTCACTGCTGCCATTGATGGTTGGCTGAATGATTCATCAAAGGATGCTCAGACGGGAGCTGGGACCCTTGTATATTAACAGTTCCAATGAGTAAAATAGAATTTAGTTCCAAAATCTTCACCTCTTTTTTTTCTTTTTCCAGGATTCCTTATCTACAATAGCTTATCACAACTCATTTGGCCCCAGTACTTCTGGCTTGGAATGTAAGACTGGATATTGGGAAAGGGCACTTCAAAATGAAGACTGCAACATGCTCACTTTAATTTTCTTATGAGAAATACTTTGTCACTTCATTAGTGGACCTCTTCAGAAATTTACCAAATAACATGAGCTATTAGTCTTACAGAAGAGAAAGCAGAAAAGTTCAGAATACATGGAAATTAGTGCTGTGTGGTCAAGCCACTGTGCATACAGCTGTATTATTATTATTGCTGATGCGGTTGTTGTTAACTGTACAGCAGTGGCTCATTATATACAGTAATGTGTATAATAAAGACAAATGTAATCATTTACTGTATTTACTGCAGCAACAGCAAACAGTTTAAGATGTCTTTCCATCTGGATACCATCAACTCAAGTGCAGCAGAATGCCTCTCTGTGGTTTGTTGCGGTGACCACCATACAGTGCAGCACTAGGAGGGAAGAGTATAAGCGATGGTAGATTCCTCGGTAGCAGTCATGCAAATACACTTGAACAGTATTACTATGAATATATGCAGCTCTTGTTATTAAGCATTTTGTCAATATACTGTAATTTCAGGACCGAGCATATGGAAAGGCTCAGAATGGAGGTTGCAGCTTTCTGATACCTTTGATATCTGGCATATGCAGTTAGCACATTCAGCTCCACTGTTGTGCAAGGGATTTAGAAAGTGAAATGTAAGCATCCAAAATCTTTTAGAAATAATGGTTCAGATTGCTGAAATCAAGAAATGCCTTCCTGTTACTGCTGTTTTTGGGAACTAGAAATAGGAGTAAGCCAGTTCCTCCAATCCATTTTGGACACAACAAACTGCTCCTATTCCGTATGATTGCAGCCATTTGTTTGGCACATAGTGGTGGGGTATAAGAATGGCACATATTTTTTCTAAGTCTAGAAAGTTCCAATCCCTCAACAGTTCTAATGCCATCTGCCTATTGTTATGGCTTTCTTTGCTGACAAACAGGAAGAGGGGACCAGCCTGACACCTGTTCTATAAGCCGAAAAAGAGGAGAGAGGTTTGCAGGAAGACTCATGTTACCTCACAACATCCTCTGTAATGCTTACACAGTGTGCCTCACCCAACAGAGGCTCCATGTCAGTAGAAAGGATGCTGGTGTTTATTACCTGTGATTTGATTCTATAGGCACAACAGCTGAAAACCTGCATTGGAGTATTTGTATATTTATGGATGGCAGAGATGCATTGCAGTACTTCACCTCTCTAAGTTCTGTAAAGTATCACCCAAAAAGGACCCATAAAGCATATATCCTTAACTTTTTTCCCTCAAAATCTTCAAGCTTTACTGTTTAAGTGCAATACTATGGGTTCTTCAGACGTCGTGAAAAGGAAATGACATAATCAGGCTCTGTGAATGTTTTACTATACTTACTACACTAATGGCAAGCACAGTATACACTGAACTTAAAGTTTTTCAGCTTGAAAAGAATTACATACTAGGAATTGTTTTGCATTTCCTGGCTAAAAGCCTCATTATAATGCAAAAGTCTATACTAAATTATGCATACAATCATATATACATTACTGATGCATATGTACAGACATGCATACATACACAAGCTGCTTGTTAAATTCAAAACAGTTATTTAGACTTCATCTGCTGGGGAGGATAAGCTTATATAAATGGTAGTTTCTTCTGTAGTCTTCCCATTTGCAGTATTCCCTCTCTCTCCACAGGCATTCCCTTAACTCTTTTATGATGTTATCCATGGTGTTTCACATTTTTTGTCTGTAACTGTTAAATAATGACACTTTTTACATGATTTTCTTTGAAACTCTTCCAACATGATTTTCTAATTCTGGTACATTCTCAAAGATGTTACTGCATTGGCTCATTATAGACGAAAAGCCTCCTACTGTAAAGTTTATAAACTACATGGAAAGTTTTCATCTAAAGTGCATAATCTACAGGATCCCGGTATACCAAATTCTATATATACAGATGATTACTTTGTAACCTACTGTATTCTGCAAAGTAGAATGCAATCTCTATGCTAACTGCAGGGTCTGATCTTTGCAAGCACGCCTCACAGATGTGTAAGAGCATTGTTTCTTGGCAATTGTTACTCCTAAACATTTGCAAATATGCCCCCTTTAGTTCAGAATCACAGTTCAGATTGCTACAGATTATTGACAAACTGTAGCCTATTATAAACATCTCAGGAAAGTAGTCTCTTAATTATATGCTATCCTCCACTAGAGTTAAACAGCAAAATGTCACATCCAGTGTTTTCATTGTCATTAGCTGTTTTACATATAAAAAAACAAGCAAATAGCAAAGATGAAATGAAATGTAAGATCTTATGTCCTAAATTTCCATTTGTTACATATAATATGCTGACAACCTAAGGTATCTATTTAAAGAGCGTATGCACACGTGCATAAAGTAAGTCAGACACAGCCAGGCCTACCTATAAAAAAGGCCTTCTGCTAATAATTTTGTTGTTGCAATAGAACTATCAAACATACAGAAACATAGGATGCTGCTTGTTCTTAGAAGATTGCAGAGCATCTGACATGGGATGCTGCTTGTCCTTCGAAGATTACAGAGCATCTGAAGCGTCCTTAAATGTTTAATGAAAGTATGGTTGCAGTGTCCTGAATTAATTATGTCTAAATATGATCACATGGCCCATATACTTCAGGGCTCCAACTGTCTTGTCTAGTTGTCCTAACAAAAGCAAAATCACCCAGTGTGCCCAGTGTCTGGAACTCTCTGGGTAACTCAGATTACAAAGCTACAGCTTAAAGTGGAGGCTCTGTATCTAGGAAGACATGATATAATAAATTGGGTCTCTTGTAGAAATACTCTGTATCCTCTGAACTAAAGAATAGCCTAGGTGCTTATAGCAGGATGATACCAAGAATCAAAGGGATCATATGATTTATAGGAAATACAAGGCAACTGAGTCTTGTTCCCATTCATGCCTTGCCAGTACCAGCCCTTAGACTATACCTCCTTTTTAAGGAGGGCTAGGCTAGTCGAGGTGGGGTGACTTTTTGAATAATCATCCGATCCTCTATTTACTTACTGTTTGAAGGGAAATAATGTATCCCACTGCTTAATTTGCATCAGGAATCTACTTCAGAGGTGGGGAAGGCACTCTGTAATGAACCTATCTCACTGTGCTTTATTTATTTGGTGATGAAAATTTAGATCCCTGGTTGGACTACCAAGATGGCTGTACACTGGTCAACAGCTTAATTTCAGCTCTTCCATTGTGAAAAAAGAAACTGAGAGATAAGGGTCCTGAACTCTGTTAGTCTCAGTAAATGCAGTTACTGGCTAGTAAGTACAATGCCTGGATACCAGTAAAGAAGAAACTCCGAGAGCTTGAAAGAAAATCAACTAGAAAAGATGAAAAGAAAACATTGACTGGGAAGAATCCTGCAGCTGTTCAGCAAAAAGCAATTCAACCTTCAGCTTTGGTGCAAGACATAGTTTCCAGTAATCTAGAGGAAAAAAGTAAATTAAGTATGCTCAGCCTTAGAACTGATTAAAATAAACAAAACACTAAAGGAGTATATCAGTTCAAATAACAAGAGGCTGAAAAATGGAAGAAGCTTTAAACAGCTATTCAGATGAACTGTTAAAACTGCAAAAATCAGAGGTTGAAATGAAAAAAAGACTGGCTGAGTATGCCACTGCTCAAGATGGTAGAGTTAGAGGACAGAACATGCAGGGAAAGCCTGACATTTTCTGCTGTACCAAAGAAACTGGAAGGGAAAGACTGTATTGATCTTATGAAAGCACAAATAAACAGTTGTACTTGTATTCCATAGCAGGATGTGTTAAATAAAAGGACACATTGTGTGTATGCTCCAAATCTGGCCATGAGAAAGTGGCCAAGATATGTATTAGTAAAGATACAATCATACTGGCAGAAAAAGTTGATCCTGACAAAACTATTACAGAATGGCAAAGTATTAAAACTGGAGACAGTAGAGTGTTTTTGGAAAATGATTATTTACTGTACACCAGGCAGAAGAGAAGCAAATTTATCCCAGCAATCAGGGAGTATTAAGAGTCAGGTGTGAGATTCAAGTTGCTGTATCCAGTTGTTTTCAGAATATATTTTCCTGGAGGAGCAAATTCATTTTTGATGCATAACAGGCCAATGAGGAAATACAAACATTTGTCCAACAAAAAGTAAGCCATCAAACAGAAGGGGACTCTGCTTCTCATTCTTTTGATAATAAAGCTCAAAGACTTTGCCAGTGAAACATTTTCCCATGTTCCAAATGAAAATGTTTGACAGACAGAAAAAAAAAACATAGGAGTTGACCAGAAGAGTATGGAGTACCTTGGACTTGAAATAGAGTCTAGGGTTGAACTTGGAAGATAAAGATGAACAGGAAGAAAACCAGCAAAACTGAAATTAGTGAATACATCTGGGACTATAAAACATCAATCACATTTGTGAAATATGACTTTACAAGAAAAAGTGGAAAGATTGGACTTGTGTTGATTTTGTTAAACTTGTGGGGAACTGAAAAGCATATACCCCACTTCATGTCATTAATGGTTGGAAGGACACTGAGGAGAAGGGAAAACAATTTTTGTTTTTAACAGAATTTATATAAAACATTTCATTATATAAAGTGAATGTTATACAGTAATGTATTTTCAGTTATTATTCCCACAGAAACTAAGCAGCACAAGCCAGTAAAATTTAAAAAGTAGTTAAAAGTAACTTTTCCAGTTAAATCACAATAAAATCATTCTAGGACATGTTATCAGCACCAAAAAGTAATTTAAACACAGTTTCTCCACAAAAAAAAATTTAGACTGTTAAAACAAACTTTTAAACTGTCAGAAAGAAAAGTGCTCACACGTTTAGAAGTATAGTAAAGTCGCATCATGGTCACTAAAACATATATCCTTAGCTTAAAATATACTTTCTTAAAGAGAAAAGTAAGTTTAAACATCAAAAAATAATTTGCAGAAGGTCTTTCCCCAAAATGAACTTATCTGCCCAGCAATGGAACTGCACAAGCTGACTGTCGATCCTCAAAAGCCTGCAGAGGAGCACTCTCTTCAGGGGCAGGAAAGCTTCAAGAAGTTGGGCACCCAAGCCTGTCTTTTAATTAGCTCAACTTGACCTGACTAATGGTTTGGACATGTGAAATGTGCTCTGAAGCTTTGGAAGCTAGCTCACTGTTATATCCTGTGAAAGGTATAACTCATATAGCTTAGGCTAGTGCAGCACTGATTAATATAATGAACATCTCTAGCTGTATCAAACAAACTGTGGTGAGGTTCTTAGTGGAAATACTAACAACCTCTAGAAAAGACTGGATCCCTTCATTTACATTCTCCTAAATCCTGGCAGTTTCAATACTTGACTGTGTGGATACTAATTGTTTGATTGGATGCTTCCTGACAATGACAGTCATTCATTCAATGCTGTTGAGTTGCATATGACTCCTTTAGTGACACCATGAACAGCTGCCACCATCCACACAGTTTACTAGCAAAGTAGGGAACAGAAGTAGATTGTCAGGCTTTTTTTCCACATCACACATATACCACACACAAACACCTACAGAAAACTTATAGTCATTAATTCACCTACCACATTTTTTGGATGGGTGAGGAAGGACATACAGGGCCATCTTAAGAGCATTATTGGTCTCTGGGCAAAGTTATGCACGGGGGCCCCTACTTACACAACCACTCACAGGATTAAAAATGAAAATGGCTGATGAAAGATGAAATTAAACATGTATTTATTGATACTTACAAACAAAATCTGTGTTTACACATTAAAAAACATGCTAGAAAACTACACATTTTAAGAGGAACAGAACAAAACTATGAGCCAAAAATATGGATAGTTGAGAGCTAGACACTCAATTCCTTGAAACACAAGTGGCAGTAGGGGTAGAGAATTCAGGCTCCTCTACCTAAAGTACAGTGTTTTACCCTGAGTAACTACCAGTTATCCCTAAATGGGGCATTTTACACACACACACACACACACACACACACACACACACACACACACACACACACACACACACAATGAACAGAACATTACATTTTGCGCAATAGGAAGAACAGGTGATGCATGTACATATGCTGTTGCATTTGGATAACTGATATTTTTGGAAGGCTGCTGCTGCATTTGGATAATTGACATTTTAAGAAGGCTGCGTTTGGATAATTGTTGCTTCAGATGATTGACACTCTACTGTAAAATGCTTTCTAATATTTATAATTTTCATAATTATTGAAATATTTATAATTTAGTATAGTGTAGTATTTATTTATTTGTTTATTGACAGCAAGTCACAACATACATAAATTAGCATGGGGTCCCTGTGCTCGTGGGGCCCCCGGGAAACTATCCAGTGTGCCCATGCATTAAGATGGCACTGAGGACATGCAGACTTCGCAGAGAAGGCATTCCAGCCAAGAACTGAACTAGAGTACCTTTTCCTGTGAGGCAATGCCAATAGTGAAATAACAGTGTTAACTAATCTGCTGTGTGTTTATTTTTGTACTGCTTCTAGCATTTATTTACTGTTTCACGGTTAGTTATATTATTCCACTCATTGATGTGGCTGTATATTTCTTACATTTGTTTTGCATGACTGTTTTGGTTTCTGATGTTCAAAACAGATTCAATGGATAATATATATATATATATATATATATATATATATATATACACACATGGTTCTCCTTCACAAGATCGAATTCCAATAAACTCGATATTCATGACCCCGAAGCCAGAATCTCGAGTTTGCAGAAACTCAAAACTGTAAAGGGGAAATAAAAAAAAAAAAAAAAAGAAAAAACACCTTTCTAATGTTTTTGCAGGGGGACTTCACCCCCTGCACCCCCCACACACCCCCTACTTAAATATTCCTACTCTGAGATCACACTACAGCGAAGGAAAGGGAAATCTCACATTCCGTGCTATATGCATAAGCGCAAAACGGAAGATTTCTCAGTCCTCCACTATAGTGTGGTCACGCAGCTCATAGATGACAGCTGCAAGGGTGCAGGGGGACCTAGCCCCCTGCAAAAAGGTAACTGAACTCTTTTTTTTCTAACCCTAAACTTCCCATTCACAATTTCGAGTGAATGGAAGTTCGAGATTCTGGTCCTGAGCTTATGTATTTCGAGCTTCCATTCATTCGATCTGGTGAAGGGGAACCATGTATATATATATATATATATATATATATATATATATATATATATATATATATATGTATATACACAATCTTTATCAGTGTTGTACATTTACTTCTGTAATTGCTCACTGAGGTGCTTTCAGGATACTTGTACTTTTCAATATGTTGTGGTAGGTTCTACTGGCAAGTTTGGTACATGAAAAAGGGATACAGGATACAACAATGATAGAAAATATCTTCATACTGGCAGTACAGGAAGTATCATTTGATTCATGACACATATTAATCAAGCTGTTAAGTTTTTTTATCTTTATGCAGACATTCTACAGTTTCAAAAAGCTCACTTGACCTGATGGGAGTGGGGCCCTTTGTGTTCATTGTAATACCTCACTAGACATCAGCAAATTCATCTTAGCAGTGATGGCATGTCAGCAAAGTGCAAGCTTCAGGAATTAATTTTAATAGTTACAAAGGATTAAGGAAGCTGTTGCTTGGGTTAACAAAGGGGAAAAAATGGCACTGGTGTGTGCCTCATGAGGCAGCTATTGTAGTGTGGTCAGTGGCTATCCTCCATTGCTTAAGATGTTACCTTGTGGAAGCATTTATGAAGTACATGTGACATGGAGGACTTCCCGCACCATTCCTCTACCTGTTTTACTATCCAAATAACTGGGAAAATATAAAGCTGTACCGTCAAGACCATGTGCTTTGATTTCAGACAGGAAGAGTGGATGAAAAATGGAATCAAAGTCTCTATTTAAGGCCAGCAAGGAGTACCCAGTCAACCCCCCATCTTCCATATTACTTAAGATGGTGTTTGTAAGAGAGATGAAAGCAGTCAAGGTAGCATGGCCTTTCCTGAAACTATGACATGATTCAGGTAGCAGCCCCAAAGCTCTGGGGAAATCAGTAAGTTGTACAGAGACAGCCCTCTCTAGGGTTTTACCCCATATGTGGAGCAGGAAGACAGATCAGATGCTAGAAACAAAAGTACAGGAGATGTTTTAGAGAAGTAGAATAAAGACAGATAGTCAAATTAAAGATATTCTCTCCTTCTGCACTAACTGTCTAATATGGGTTAGTCAATTAGTGTGACAGAGAGAGTCTCTGATTCAGAGACAAGGAAAAGTCATACAGGGGAAACCCCTCATTAGCAGCTCACTACCACAATGTTGAAATCAAACACTGCATTGTCAGATCTGACAATGTTAGTATTCTCCCTACCAGCTCACGTGTGGCAGTAGCACACTTACCACCCCTACAACCACACATACACATACATCGTACATACATACACAGATCTAAACATCCATAAATAAGCCCCCACGCATTCACTCGGACTCATGGAAATACTCATCCACACACCATCAAGTATGCCTTGACAGAAAGCACACACATGCACGTGCACACACACACACTGTCACGCATGCACGCACACACACACACACACACACACACACACACACACACACACACACACACACACACACACACACACACACACACACATATTCAGCCATATTCTTGCCCCTGTACAAATGTACACGTACCTACACACAAATACATAGAGGCACACACATGCACAGCTCCACTATTCCACCTGTAGTCATGGTATGAGCCACATCTACTCCCTTTGGAGTGAATGAATGAACACCATTAAAAGACAGTGTTCATCTTTTCTTCCTACTGAAAAAAAACTTAACTCAGTAGAGCAACTCTTTGAATCACTCTGCCACGTTAGCGCACAGCTCCCCTGGACTGCCACATTATCATGCAGCTTCTCTATGAGACTGTTCTCCTTGCTACAGCCACAGTTGGTGGAAAGCCCATAGCAGCAAGAATGGTCACTGAATTGGAAAGGTTTACTGTGATGCAAAAACCTTTAGAGTTAAGGCTTCCACATTGTGGTTAGCCTTTCTAAACCCCAGAGAGAAAGTTTTGACAAAGCAGGGAATTTATCACTTGTGAGAGAAATGCTGAAAAAGATGATAAAGGGAATAGAGGGGGAAGTATCATAGATAGAGCTACTTCACATATACTACACTGAATCACTATAAGTTAGGTTTTATTGATTTTCTTATATCAGGAAATCTAACTTGTAATGCAAAAAATATTTTGACAAAAGTGATTTCTTGGGGTGGGCAGGTGGGTGCTTGTCCCTCTGCATCCCTGGCTTTTCTGTATTTCCCAATCATTACTTGCCTACACTAACTACAGGGAGAAAAATAATTGTCTGAGATTGCTGTGCTCTGTTTTTGGAGCTTTCTTCCTTACCAATGTTTTGCAATTCTGGAGTTGGTATATACAAGTTCGGGAGCTGTGGGGGACTGTTCCCTACAAGATGGGCCACCCTGCAAAAAAAAACTTATTTCAAGGTGTCCCTTTACATTCTATCTAATGGGCAGCTTCCAGGTTTGTTGGAGTGAGGTCATGAGATACAAATGACTGTGAGTCAAGACTTCATAATGGAAGCCACATCCCACATTCCCAGAACTTATATTTTAAACACACACACACACACACACACACACACACACATATATATATATATATATATATATATCAACTTTACAGTCATGCAACAATGAGGACGAGAAAATAAAACAAAAAAAGGTGCTCAGTAGTCTTGCACAAACAGGAGAACTGCTATGAACAATTAAAGCCTATATGTTTTTGAAAACTTGGAATAAAAAAATACAATATAAGGCAACTCTCTGAAACTGCATTTGAGCAAGTGTAGGGCACCCAACACAATCTATGTAAGTAGTAGAGCTCAGAAGCAGAACAAAATAAAAATAGTATAAATGCATGCTTTGTTTTAGGGGGTGTTTTTTTAAGATTTTATAATCTAAAAAACAATGACCTCTTAACTTTTTTGCATATAAGGATGCCTGCCATGTTATGCCTGAAATTCCTGCATTTAACTTGGGTCTATATTACAAGATTGAATTTTTAAGTGATCGAACAGCTAAACATCGAACTTGTAATATCGAACCTAAAAATGTTGAATGTCCCAGGGAAACACATCCGTTGGCCACTAAAATAAAAAAATAACTTTACACCCAAACTGTGCCCCCCCCCCCAACTAAATATACCAACTCTGAGATCACTCTACAGTAGACAAAATGGCAAAATCCGGCAAACGGCCAAGGGAAATGTTTCCCTGCATTAAATTGGCCATTTCCCGTTTTTTGCTTTCGATATTACAAGTTCGATGTTTAGGTGTTCGATCACCTAAACATTCAGTCTTGTAATATAGACTCATTTAACTTATTGGGATAATACGGCAATCAGTTGCAGTGGGAAGAGTATATACTTATTTGTCCTTTGAATATTTCAGAATAAAGGACAGATTTATGGCTTCTCAAAGCAAAACTGTGGATCCATTTATAGACATGGAAAACTAAAATGAGTCCAGGTGAAATTAAAACATGGATTAAAATAAAAATGCATATGCACAGTTACTGATTCAAAACAGTGCCCAAATGCATGAATCCTTTACATTAAAAACTGTTGTGTATGCATTTTATTGTTACATTTACACTATTAAATACATATTTTTAAGTAGCCCATGAATTTCTGTTTGCTCAATGAAGAAGAGGTTTTGGTCCTGTCTACACCCCGGATAGATGGACCAGGTTGAATGAACTGCTCAGAAGCTGGAACAGATTGCAAGAAAGAAATAGGAGTGAGAACCTGAGGACAGTTTGACAATCCTGGGGAGAGGGAGCTGGTAAAATCCTGCCATGGAAGTGATGCCTGCAGACGTTGCTGTATTACAGTTTAAGCCTGGTTAAGGAGTACATGCACTCCAGCCAAGTATTGTGAATATGAAAATAGCACTTTCTCACAGTAGCCCAACATAGAAATATAATGTTTCATGCCTGACAGCCTCCCACTGGGTGATGGCTGCAATCACTGTATTGTAGCTCTTTCTCCATGGATTTTCCAGTGCCAGAAGAGGGAAAGATAAATGGGCTTGATTTTAATGTGGAGAATGGGGGGAGGGGCACAGATCAAACAAATGTTGAAAATTCACAAATCCATGTATAGTCTAGAAGGCAGAAACAGATATTCCCCTATAAGATGCATTTTTTCACAGATATTATTATGATGGAAAGACATGCAAATCACAAGCATTTTATATAAAGAAAATGTTTTCTGGCCTACGAATTTTTGAGCTATCAATAATCAGGAGTTGTTTACTTAGCCACAGTAAATGGTAGAGTTAGTTAAGGGTATCTTTTTGGTAACTCTTGATTATATCTTCTTTTATTTTTTGTGTAAGTGTGCATGTGTGCATGCATGCAGTTGTGTATTTTTGTTTTTGATCATTTTTAGGGCTTCCTCTTGAAATGTCGGCACTCAAAATGCCAAGTGCGACAAGCTAAAAAAAAGACCAAAACTCCAAGAGAAGAGTGAATCTCAAATATTGCTCTTCTCTTTTAATCTTCTCTTTTGCAAGGTGACAAGCTGCCCCTCCCCAAACTTATATATACCAACTTTTAGATTGCCATATCTCAGAGAAAAGGGAATATCCTGAGAAATTGCCATCTCAGACTTAGTATATATATAAGTCTGTTCTTTCAGCCATTCAGTCTCTCTATTTCAGGACTCACTCTAGCAGGTCCTGACATTTCAAATGGTTACCACTTTTTAGTGTTGAAGTTTTAAATGTGTATCTGCTTTGTAATGAAAATGCATAGCTTGCATATTTGATTTCTGTTATTGTACATTATTTTGTATACTATAGTAGGCAATGTATTATCACTTTGTAAAAGTTAATCTTTGTGTTGGTTTTGCTCACTGTGTATTAGTAATTAGTGTGTAGCATAACATTTTGAACAGGAGTTTTTTATTGCCTTTGTAGCAGTGATTGGCTATGTTAGAATTTTGTGTGGCAAAACAACATTATGATAATCTTTTATATTATGCAGTCATGCCCATAGACTGGGTCTTATTTTCAGGATTAGCAGAGGAGGGAAGATGCTCTATAATGACATGCATTAGGTAGGACTTTTATGACTATAGTGTCAGATGGGGAGGTAAGGCTATGGTTTGAGGTTATATCATTGGCATTGTGTTCACTTCTCTATAAAAATATGCCAAGGAAGGGGGGTACAATAAGAGGTGGGAGAAGAAGCTGGCTGATTAGTATTGAGCTAGGAGTTGCATTTTTATAATTAGGGGATGCAGAAAACATGGAGTTTGGGGTGGCGGGGGATCATTAGTGGAGATGGCTTACAGGGGCATGGCCTTATAAGGTAGAGGAGGAGCTGGAAAGTTAGGTGATAAAACAGAGTCTTACATGGGTAAGGGCATTGGTTGAGCTTGATAGATATGTAGCAATAGAGATATTCACCCAAAGACCCATTAGGTCCAGCTATAAAGATGAGGAGGATAGGTATGGTGAGGGGGAGAGAAGGGTTGTCATATACCATTTGCTATATGGAATGTCAGAGGATTAAATAATTTGCCTAAAAGCGGAAGGGTTATACCCAAGTTGGGTAGAGAAGAAGATGGATGTAGTATTCTTACAAGAACTTAAGTTGAAGCAGAGGGAAACATATAAACTTCCAGAGCAGGGATAAAAATGTGTAGGGGTTGATGACACAAAAGGAGGGAGAAATGGGTTGATGATCAAGGATAAATCAGATTAGTCATCTGAGGCATGTGCGGTGGGGAAAGGCAAAATGAGTGGTAGGTTGGTATATTAGTGAGAGGCAGAGTATTGTCTTAACTTCTTACTATTTACCATTATCCAAATGAGGAAAAGGAAAAAGCACTGAAAGCATGTCTTTAGGTACTGCAAAGGGATGTCAAGGAGGGAGGCAGTGTGATTTAGGGAGTACATTTTAATATGGTGTTATCTCTAGAATTTGACAGGCTGTAAGGGGTTGTGGGATTCATAAGCAATATCATCACAGGATTTTGAGAGATGGAATATGTAGAATATATACTTTAGATTTAGTGGATATATGGAGGGAGAAATGGGGAGACACAAGGCAATTTCATTTTAACAGAGATGGCTGGATAAATTGCTTGTCGGTGGGGAGACTGTGTGTGAGGTAGAAGGGGTGCATAATTTAAATAGGGAGCTTCCTGATCACACTATGGTCAGGAGGGGTGGATAATTTGAATAGGGAGATTCCTGATCAAGCTATGGTGAGGCTAAAATGTGAAAAACATGGGTCATACATCTATTAGTGTTAGAATCATGGGAAATAGAAGGACTCACTGGGATGAGATATTTGAAGACTGTGATTGTAAGAGTAGTGTCACAGAATAAAAACTGTTACATTACATTTAAAACATTATCAATTAATAACAATAAAGCAACATCTTAATAAACAGACAAAGTATCTTCTCTCTTTCTTAGTAGCTTTTATTGTCACACGTGCGGGAGACTCAGGAATCAAAAAGGAAGCCTCCCAGAACAAAGGAATTGAGTACCTTATATGCATTCAATACTGCTGACATCAAACTAAATGTGTAGACCAATAATAACAGGGAAGGCTCCATCTACCAATCAGGTAGTTCCCCATTGCACTCAAACATACAGAAGGCACTTATTGCTAGGCAGAAAAAGAAAATCGGATAAACTTCCATATAAGTACATGTTTGCCACTTTTCAACAGACTTTGTACTCAGTACTTTTCCACTACATGCAAGCTGTCACATACTCAGTTCCTTCTTGAACACATACGTTTAACCCTTTATACTTTACAATCCCCCATTTGATGCTGGATAAGCATCACCATTTAATCTATCATAAATGCTTCCAAAATTCATCATTACCATGACATCAGAACATTCTTCATCATCAATTTTCATTTTAATACCTTCATTGTTATCACTACTTATAGCTGGCACATAAAAAATTAGGCACTTTTGTTTTTGATTGGGAAAACATAAGCTTGAGAATTAATGCTTTGATTAGAAACAAAATAAGAAAAGCAATAATAGCTAATACTGCAGTCAGGAAAACTAACTTCAATAATTCACCACCCCAACCTGAGAACAGGTTGGTTAACCATGCCCAGGTTGAGCTGTCAGCCTTTTCAGCTTCCAAAAGTTCAGACACCTTTTGGATTCATTTGAGGTGACTTTGAATTTTGTGCTGATTGTCAGGAATAAATGTACAACACTCCTCTTGGATTAAAGCACATGTACCTCCTTTAGCCGCAATTACAAAGTCAAGAGCCATGCAGTTTTGGAGGACAACTGTTCTCATAGCAGTCAGTTCATCAGTCACTAGTTCTAAAGCTGGAAAAGTTGCATTGCACAGAATTTCAAGAAGCTTGGACAACTTTCTCAGCTCCCAGATTGATTTTGCAGCACCATAAGTTGGTAGGATAGTTGTCCAGCTATAACATCATCTCCTAGGTCCATGTGGGCCAGTCCTTTGGTACTAGCATGGGCTAGATCATGGTGATAAATCCAAGATGCATCAATTTGCCCCACTGGGTTAGTGTTTTTTTTTTAACTTCCTGGGTATTACGGATTTTTCCTTGAGGTAGTCCGGTAGTATGTCGGATTGTTGGAATAAGGTATCCCAGAAAAAAACTACCAGACCAATTTCCAGATAGCCACTTATAAGCTTTTCTCCCACAAATAAAATACAATCCTTCTTCCAGGAGCATAGTAGAAATATTTACAGTGGCATTGTTATTGAGTACTACTTGGGAAAAATACATCATGCAAATCTAACTTAAGTTGTGAATGATTTGTTACTGTAGTGCTATTTTCAACAATCCATATCTCCTTTGGTCCATTTACTGTCCCTGTTGGACTGCATGTTTGCCAGTCCGAATAGTTCCTGGAATGGTGCAGATATTATGGCCCGCCATACTGAACAGGAGATAGACTTGTCTCACGTCGTAACATTTATTGACTGTAAGGCTGTATAGTTTGTGATGGCAGACACTCTCTGAATTGTTATGTTGCAATTACTTGACCCAACTTTCTTTAGTCCTTTTTGTTTTAGACATAAAATGCCCTGTTGTCTGTATGTCAACGTCAGATATACAGTTTTGTTTGAGTTCATCTTTTTACGTAATCCCCCGGAAATGTTAAAGAGAATGGTTGAGTAGTTGTCAAGGGATAAGGGGGTAGCTGTTAGTGGCAGCTCATTGTGGGATGTTGAAATAGCATAACAGATCCAACAGTCAGAGAGAGATTAAAAGTGGAAGCATAGGCATACTGAATAGCCTGATCACTGTTGAAAGGAGGAGGACATGTTACTCGTTTGGAGTGTGTAGAAGTCTTCAAAGTTTGTGCAGAGAGCAAAAATGGCCATAGCAGAATGAGGAGTACAACAGTCAGGACAGCAAGCATGGCCATACAATGTTTTTGGGGAAATGGTTGTTGAGCAATATTTGTGTGGGCTTACTGAGGAGTGCCAAATGGATGAAGCTCAGTTTGTGGTGAGGATGGTACACCAGGGAGAAGATGCAGTTGTTGATCAGTCATCATTGACAGGAGAAGGTTGGGCAGTCTTACTTCTGGTTCTAGAAGCCACTGGTTCGATTATATCTTGAGGGTAGAAAAAGGCAGTGGTTGTTGCGAATCTGTTGCTTCCACTTTTCTGACATGGGAGGTATGGATCCAGGTGGGCGAGCCTTGTAGTCGGACTGCAAAGGAGGTGGTCAGCCATACGAGATGGGGACCCTTCCACCTGGGCTGTAAGGAGGTCTTCCTGGAAAATGATTTTACGTAGATCCAATCTCCTGCTTGTAAAAGAGTGTGGTTGGAGGGTTCAGGAGAGCTTTGTGCTTGAACTACTTGGCTGTGGTGGTGCTGTAAAACAGAAACAAGAGATTTGCAATACAACAATAAGTCTGCATTATGCAGCTGGAAATCAGTAAAAGGAGGAGGAGGGGTCAGGGGCATTCACACAGGGCAGCTCATGACAATTTCATGTGAAGACAAGCTTTTACTGGGGTGAACTTGAGTTCTCATTGAAAATAAGACCAAAGATAGTGCTTGTACCCAAGTCAAGCCTGTTTCCACTACTAATTTGGATAGCCGAAACTTAATGGTCTGATTTGCCCTTTCAATTATAACAGAGGCCTGGGGCCTCTATGGGGAGTGAAACTTAAGAGTAATGCCTCGCATTTTGCAAATTGCTTGTGTAAGCTGAGAAGTGAAATTTGTACCTCTGTCACAATAAATATGACATGGGACCTCAAATCTTGGGATAAATTCAGACCACAGCTTTTTGGCAACTGAGACAGCATTATTTTTGGCACAAGGGTAACCCTCAATCCAACCAGAAGAAACACCAATAACAGTGACAGCATATTTAAATTTAGCAGAAGGAGGTAGTTCAATAAAATCCCACTGCAGGGCACAAAAAGGGCCGTCTGGTTTTGGTAATGGCTGGGTTGGGGTTTGTGCGCCCTTTGAAATATTAAACTGTAAACATACTGTGCAGGTATTTACAAAATGTCACACAGACTCAGAGAGACCTGGAGCATATAAATCTCATTGTATGATTTTAATTAGTGAATTATGGCCTGTGTGAGCAGGTAGATGATAGGCTCTTATAAGTTGATGCAAAAAGGCTTTTGGCACCACTTGACAGCCATCTGGATGTTGCCAGATAGAATTAGAATTTTGTTTGCATTGTGCACATATCCACTGGGCAACCTCTGAGTCTGTTGCAGCATTTTGAAGGTGTAATAAACACTGATCTGAAAATAATGGCGCATGTAGCACCTGTTGAAACACTAATAGCTGCTGACATTGTCTCTGAGCAGAAGGTGTAAGAGCAGCCCAGTCTGCAAAAGCATTTCCCTTGCTTTCAGTAGAGGAGTCAGACTGGTGTACTGCACATTTAACAACAGCAACTTGTGCAGGTAACAAAAGATTGTTTAAGAGTTCATTCACATAAATTGCATTTTTAATCACAGTACCGGAGGAGGTCAAGAACTCTCTCTCCTTCCATAAAGTTCTGAAGTCATGAACAACACCATGTGCATAACAAGAGTCAGTGTAAATAGTAACAGATGTGTCTTTAGCTAGCTTGCAGGCTTTAGAAAGAGCCATTATTTTTGAAACTTGAGCAGAGGATCCTGATGGTAAAATACCAGTAGATAATACATCGTTAATGGTACAGATGGCCCGGGCTGCGTTGAGGCACCCTTGGTGATCTCGGAGGCAGGAACCATCAACAAAGAGTACCAGATCTGGGTTTTGCAAAGGCGTATCTGAGAGATCCAATCTAGGAGGAAAAGAAGAATTGACTACAACTAAACAATCATGTGGTTCACCCTCATACATTGTCAGTATTAAAGATGCAGGATTTAATGGTGGACATCTAGCAATTTGGAGGGTTGGATTGTTGAGCAGCGTAAGTTCATACTTAGTGAGTTGAGATGGAGATAAATATTGCATCTTTGTCTTTAGCAGGAGGGCATGGACAGCATGTGGGACAGCTAGATAAGTGTTGTGGCCCAAGGTTAAGGGTGTAGCCAAATCCACCAGGGCTGCCGCAGCAACTACAACTCTGAGACATGGCGGTAGCCCTGATGCAACCACATCTAGTTGGGTGCTATAATAAGCAACAGGTCGGTATCCACTAATGCGCTGCTGTGCTAACAACCCTAATGCTGCCTTGTTTAGTTTGCAGCAAAAGAGGACAAAGAGTTTTGAGTAATCTGGTAGTCCTAAATCTGGCGGATTTACTAGTGCTGCCTTGATCGAGGAAGAGGCCATTTCCTGTTCCTCTAACCATGGAAGTGGTTCTACAGTATCCTTTTTTAGCAGCTGTAGGAGCAGTCATGAGATTTCAGAGAAGTTAGGGACCCACTGCCTACAGCACCCAGCAAGGCCTAAGAAACCCCGCAGCTGTCTGAGTTATAGGTTGTGGGGTATTTTGAATCTCAGTAATTTGGCTTGGGAGAACCTTTCGACTTCCTTGTGATATAAGATGACCCAGGTATTTAACTTCTGGGAGGTAAAACTGCAGTTTAGACTTGTTGACCTTAAAACCTTGCTGTGCCAGAAATTGTAGGACATGTAAAGTATCTCTTAAACATGCCTGTGAGGTATTAGAAGCTATTAGGATGTCATCCACATACCGCATCAGAGCAGTGTCGGACGGAAGAGTGAGGTCATTTAACTGACGTTTCATTTCCCTAGAAAACAAAGTAGGTGATTCTACATAACCTTGAGGTAATCACGTCCAGGTATAATGTTGGCCCTTATAGGTAAATGCAAAAAGGTATTGACTGTCTGGATGTATAGGAATGGAAAAAAGGTGGAAGAAACATCTATTACAGAAAAGTAAGATGCAGACTGGGGAATACAGCTTAGGATAGTTGCAGGGTTTGGTACTATAGGGAAGGCCGGTAAAACTGCCTTGCTGATATCCCTGAGGTCTTGTACGAATCTATAGGGATCCTTGCCTGGTTTCTTGACTGGTAGTATTGGGGTGTTGCAGGGGATCGCAGTAGGAACAATAATGCCCTGGAGTGCCAGAGCTTGAATCACCAGGGCTATTCCAGCTTCGGCCTGTGCGGATAAGTGGTATTGCAGTACCTTAGGTAGGGCAGCTCCAGGTTTTAAAGTAATCTGTACTGGGGATGCATGTACTAAAAATCCTACGAAATTATCGTTAGTTGTCCAGAGTGATGTGGGTAAACTGTCAAGCATTGATTTGGGTACAGGTGGGTCAGAAATAGTAAGCGACTGAAGCAGGGAGTATTCAGACAGGATTGCCATTGTGTCATCCTGGCTGGTAGGGGGCATTTCCAGAAATGCTCCTTGCTCAGTGCAGTAAATAGTACATCCGAGTTTACATAGTAAATCTCGGCCAACAAGATTAAGAGGGGCTGATGAGCCAACCAAAAAGGCATGTTCTTCTTTTAAAGGCCCCAAAGTGGCAGGTAATGGTTGTGTCTCTGGGTATGCAATAGGTACTCCCGAAACTCAGACACTCTTTGTAATGCAGCCTGACATTGTAAAAGATTGCGCTGCTGTTTGCGTATGCATAGATTTGGTATCCCCAGTATCTACCAGAAAGGGAGTTTTAGTATTCTTAAAAGTCATTGTTACAAACAGACCCTGCTGGTTAAATGGAATAAGAGGAAACAGTTGCTGTGCTCTTTTCTGCTCAGGGAAACCCTATTGGGCCTGATTGTCCTGCCAAGAAGGTGGAGTCCAGGAGGAATTCCACTGCTGGGTGATGTTTTCAGAAGGGGTTAGAACTTTGGAAATATGTTTGCGGTGGTGGCAGTTGAGGGGACAAATATGGGCAATTTTCCCACCAATGCCCGGATTGCCCACAGTTGAACCACTCTTGGCTTCTTCGCTGCATTTGCTGGGAGTACTTGTGGGACTGATAATCTGACTGCATGGACTGATTAGATGGATTGCAATTTTGATTAGGGGCGCCTCGTCCACCATTATTTGGTCCCAGTCTTCCCTCTCGCCCATGTCTGCCCCTTCCTCTTTGTCCAAATGAGGTAAACATTTGTATTTGAGCTTGTACGAGTTTGTTCTGGAGGTCCTTTTGTTGCTTAGTCATAAGATCAGATAAGTACTGGACCTGAGTAACCAATTCATGAAGGCCTAAACTCGGCCAGTTAAGGCATACTTCCTTTAATTTATCCCTTATGGGTGGTAGAAGGCCATTGACAAAAGTGGCTGACAAGCTGCTGGCTGCAGGGCCTTCTGTGGGATCGAGGTAGCCAGAATATGGCTCAAAGACATCTGTTAACTGGTTCAGATAGGAATCTACAGGTTCATCTTTTCGCTGTTGTATAGCTTTAATTTTTGAGCAGTTGGGGAGAGGAGGACATATTAGTTATGGCGTCTAACAGCCATTGTCTTACCAGCTCAAAACCATCGTTGCCGGTAGTTCCATGCTTGGGTATCAGGTCAGGCATGTTAACATGGTCCCATATTCTCTTTAACAAATCAGGTGGAACTGTGTACTGCAAAACAGCTCGGACTTCCTCTATGGTGGGGTTTTGAAGGCTGATGTGCCCTGCCAAAACTCGTTGAAATTTTGCAGGATTTGAATGAATAGGAGGGATAGACTTGACTATACCCTGGAAGTCGACAGTGGACCACGCCCTAGTGACGGTGATGGTAGGGGGTGCTTAGTTGTCCCTGCCATGGCAGGGGTCAGGCGCCTCTCTAACGGGAAACAGTTTTTGCTTTCCTTCCACAGAAGAAGTGGAGGAGTCCCTATCTGAGTCAGGATTGAACTTATCCAGTCCAAAATATCCCTCTTCCCCATCTATAATAATTGGAAAATGGCCCAAGAATTTTTTAAGTTTTTCCGCCATCTTCCAGGCCTGTAGGAGAACTGTACATACATTTGGTATGCCAGCCCTCCTCGGCCTCCCTGTTTCAGCCTGGTTCCGCCAGCCAGTCCATCAAGGGACATTGCTTCTATCCAGTCTTCCCAACGCTTTGATTTTTGTATTGCTTCCTGATCATCTAAAGAAGTTGATGAGACAACATGATGATGATCACATCCGGCTGCTTCCAGCAGAGTGGCGGCCCCTCCCGAGCTGGAATCCGTCTCTTCCCTCTGGGGAGGAGCCTATTCCAGTGGGATTTCTCTAGGTTGCTGGGGTGCGGGCTGCTGGCCAATCTGGTTCAGAGGGTGATCATAGGTGGAGCTGACGGCGGAGTAATAACATAATCATCTTCTGATGATTCTGTCACATTTAATTGACTCAGTTCAGCTACTGGGTAAAGCCCTTTGAATGGCGGTTGTTTAAGTGGCTCTTCATTCACATAGTGCATTCTATTGGCCATCTGGTTTAATGCTCGGAGTTGGCCTTTTAATTTATCTTGACTATGCTTAAGGCTAGTGACTACTGGATCTTTCTCCCTATCTTTGGCTTCAGATTGCCACTCATTAAAAGCTGCCCAACATCCGCCTGGGACCATTTTCTCTTTTTCTTTCAATCTCTTTTGTAAGTTAGCTAGAATATTTTTATCTAAACTTCCTTGAAGTGGAAAGCATAGTTTTCCATCATTCTTGGTGGGGTGACCCAATGATTTAAAAACAAACAACTGCCACGTGATACCTTAAAATGCATATATCCGTCCGGAATACCTCTTTCTGGCTCTATTTGTTTACCCGCACTCACACCCAAATCTTCTGTATTAGTTCCAGACTAATAGATATGTAAGAAATAATATGTCAAAAGGGAATTTTGACAAAACCCAGTTTCATATGTATGTTGCCAGAAACTTCATTGTTTTAACCCACAGTCATTCAAAAAGTCTTTAAAACATGCGACTTACCTGGTGTAAAAGTGCCACAAAAGAGAGACAGAAATAGATATATAAACAAATCTAATTTCAAGAGACACCCACAAAGGCTAAGGCTCCGTATGACAGAAATCTGTCAGTGGGTCCGCTGTATGAAACATTAGCTGTCCGTATGTGTCCAACCAGATTCAGATCTGAGTAACAGCACCAACTGTTACATTACATTTAAAACATTATTATCAATCAATAACAATAAAGCAACATCTCAATAAACATATGAAGCATCTTCTCTCTTTCTTAGTAGCTTTTATTGTCACATGTGCGGGAGACTCAGGAATCAAAAAGGGAGTCTCCCAGAACAAAGTAATTCAGTAGCTTATATGCGTTCAATACTGCTGATATCACACTAAATGTGTAGACCAATAATAACAGGGAAGACTCCATCTACCAATCAGGTAGTTCCCCGTTGCACTCAAACATACAGAAGGCACTTATTGCTAGGCAGAAAAAGAAAATCGGATACACTTCCATATAAGCACGTTTACCACTTTTCAACAGACTTTGTACTCAGTACTTTTCCACTACATGCAAGCTGTCACATACTCAGTTCCTTCTTGAACACA
This sequence comes from Protopterus annectens, assembly GCF_019279795.1. Taxonomy (NCBI): domain Eukaryota; kingdom Metazoa; phylum Chordata; order Ceratodontiformes; family Protopteridae; genus Protopterus; species Protopterus annectens. Next base: position 1,240,824,219 of record NC_056727.1, on the reverse strand, counting down.
TACTTTTAACCCTTTATACTTTACAGAACGAAGAGGCAGGGTAGGAAGGAAGGATTTGTGATGGCATCAAAGTGTCATGGAGTGCAGAACTTATGATATATATGGTTATTTATTACCAGTGTGCACAGTGATGACATTAAGGAGAGGTAAAGAGTTTGCAGAGGAGGGAAGTAAGTAAGAGTGTTGGTGCCATGCAGATGGAGATGATCTTAGCTTAAGGAACAACTGAAGGTGTTAGAAGCATCACAGAGCAGGTGGACTGAGGAATATGTGGTGCATCATGTGGGACAGAGGATATGTCGAAGCAAAATAGTATGGAAACTTAAGGAACAGAAAACAAGCTGGCATAAAAAGCCTTAAAGAAAAAAACAAATTAGGGCTAGGCTAGAGTGATAAATGTCCAGAAATATGGCAGACATTCTTTGAGTTTTATGCTGTTTTACACAAGGGAATGGGAGTGATGAGCAATGTCATCATGGACTGGTTGGGTCCAGTGGTTACAGCAGATGAGAAGATAAGATAACTGCACATAAAGGAGAGTTTCAGGCAGGTTACTGTCAGCATATGAAATGGGAAAAGATTGGGGACTGAAAGAGTTCCTTTAGATTTTCTAAGGCAATATTATTGGGCTGAAGATAGTACATATTTTAACTGAGCTATTTAATGAAGTTTTGAGTTATGGGGAGAACCCAGATTTTTGGAAGAGGCAGTGCTGGTCATTTTGACAAAGGGCAAGGGAAATATAGAAGACCAGGCACGTTTTGTCCTGTATCTCTGTGCAATGCAGATGTTAAACTGTCATCTGGTGTATTAATGGCTAGGACTGAAGCAGTTTCTGCCTAAGGTGATTGCAGCAGCTCAGACATGATTTATGCTAGATTACTCAACTGGAGATTCCTACTGGATTTTGCTGAAAGGGCAGAAAAGAAAAGCCAGAGTGGTGAGTGTCCTTGTGGACATTAGGAAAGCCTTTAGTATGGGTTTATCCACAGTTTTGGAACATGTGATAGGTTAGGGAAGTTTGTGCATGGAATTTGAGATCTGTATAGGAATCCATGAGTGAGGATTAGGGTTTATTGTTGGGGGAGGCTTCTCAGCACATTACTGTAGGCAGAGGGTTGCTTTTGCTTGCTGTTCCCATCTTTGATCTTGCTAGTAATGGAAAAACTAGCTGAAAGAAGTCAGAATATTTTGGATGAGAGGGGGAAGTTAGGAAAGCATAGTAGCCTTCATTTATTTAAGGATGTCTGCATGTTGCTTCTGGAAGATGTGTAGATGATGTTACTGGTGAGTTTGAAATATTTGCAGTTTGGTAAGGAGTCAGAGATTCTTTTACATCTATAGCAATATGTTGTGATTAGAACTGGGCAGGAGACCCCTACAGTATTAGGTCATCCATGTTGTAAAGTGGGGAGAAACACCTTGGTGTGAAAGTGTACACTTTGAGGATAGAAATCAGAAACAGAAACTAGATGGAACAGAAGTAGACAGTTACTAGGATGTTGGACAGATCTATGTAGCTGGTGTGGTCATTAAGGAAGGACTGAGATAGTAAGAATTAAAGTACTTCATTGTGTCTTTATTTACTTAAATGCATGAGCACAAGCCCATCAGATCAAGTGGTAGAAGATATGTGATTGTTATGTATGGAGGGAGCTAAAGGGGTACAAGAGAAAAAAAGCAAAGGATAAATTTACAAATGGTTGGGAGGATAGGGCACATCTGATTTTAGGAGATATGTGATGACTGTGAATATAGCACACAGGGAGATTACAGTGAGCTGAGAAGGGTGGAGTGGAATGGGGATTCAGGCAGAAGCATTGTGTATAAACAGGGAAATGTGAATATATATGGGGGGATGCAGAATAAACATGAGGGATTGCAGGAGGAAAGTCTTGAGAGTATTCTGGATGGTGTTATGTGTTGGGCATTTACTGATTGGATAAAGGGGTGTAAGAGTAAAGGGCTGTGTTATGCAGATAAATTATGCAAGGCATGGGGGAGGGTGTCCCACGTAGCTCTGAGCTGCTGTGGGAGAGGTTTGAGCTGAGAGAAGGAGTCTGGCTGGTTTAAAGGGATCTAATTATCACCTGCAGAGGCTGGGCACAAATATAGAGGGGCAGACAGGAGCAGCAGTCTGAATTAACTGAAATGTTTGCAGGTTCAAAAAGGTAGAACAGGGAAAATATATAGGAACATGGGTGTGAGAGCAGCTGAGCTTGAGATATGGGAATTGCAGCAGAATTGAGTAACAGAGAGTGAGGTATGGTCTAAAGAGGAACTTTCAGAGGAAGTCTGATATCTGGCATTAAGACTAAGACAAGTGGATTCCATTTCTGTCCTGCATGGTGAAGTGGCTTAAAGTTGATGGGTGGTGTGTGTGTCTCGGAGATGTGGGGTTAGAAGGTATGGACAATTTTTAAATGTGGTGGCTTTGTGAAGAAGCTAGGTGATGCTGGAAGTAATACAGCTGGGCTGATGTGTACAAGAAGCAGCCTAAATATAATTATCTGTTTTGTTTTTTTTTTTTGTGGTGGAAGATGGAAATAAAAGCTGCCTGAAGGATGAGAGAAGAAAATTACTTCTATCAGTTAAGTGGGCAAATAAATAATTGTAGAGGATGGTGAAGCTGTGGGTGTTGAAGCTGAAAAATGTCAGGCAGTGGGTAGGTCAGGTGGTACACAGTGGAGGATTAGGGAACTGGGTTTTAAGCATGGGGCAAGCAGAGGGACATATGATGTGTGAGTGCAAGCAGAATTCAGTGTATAGCAAGGATGAGGAGATTTATAATACAGTGGCATAAAAGGTCTTCTATGGCTGAAGAAGGAAGGTGGACTGCTATGATGTGTGTGTGTGTGTGTGTGTGTGTGTGTGTGTGTGTGTGTGTGTGTGTGTGTGTGTGTGTGTGTGTGTGCGTGCGCGTGTGTGTGTGTGTATGTGTATTAATAACGAATTTCAGGAGGGTTGTGTGGTGTCCATTACACATATGGGGAGTGACTATAACACTGTCTGTATAACAAATAATAAATATTCTGTCAATGTGCACAAGGCAGTGCAACATTTTATTTAAGGTATATGTTTTAGCAAGTTTATTCTGTATGGCATTTAATGTTTCAGGAATGAATGAGATGCTTCTTTTTACATTGTAATAAGGCTGCAGAGCATTTATGTGCATTCAATATATTCATCATTGTATAAAGTATTGTCTGACCTTATTAATGTACTTTGTGTTTTGTTGGACTGAGCTGTCAAGGTTTTTTTTCCTTAATATTGTGACATTAACAAAGATATTTAAAAAATACACAATTCTATACTTTCATTATTACAGAGCAGAAATAGGGAATCAACTATATAAATAAAAGAAATGTTGCAGTACATAACAGAGAACAAATAAAAGACAGCACTATATTGTGAGGAAAAGATACAATGTAACAATGCACTGAACATTTACATGGAGATTGCTATGACGTGCTGACATTTAACTGGAATTCCATTTTGTCAGATTAATTGGAATTCAATGTAGCTGGCTGTTATTTTACTGGCAGTTCCAGTACTCTAACACTGCACATAGACAATTTTACTGTTAGCTGGATTATTGTGGGACTGTGGGCTGTTTGTTGGTGGTATTTTGGGGCATGTGGGGTGTTTAGAAGGAATGCAGGGGTGTGTTTGTAGAAGAGAGAGCAGAATTAATTTATGTGGAAATCACAGAATAGTGCAGTAAGGGGTGGTTTCTTTGCCTACATTATGCTGCAAATGCAGGAGTTAATAAACATAAAGCTGCAAGGGTTTGGGGGTGCAGGCCCTCATGTGGGAGGTGTGCACTGTTTTAAGCAGATTCGATGGATCAGGAGTTGATGTATTACTTCAGGCACAATGGCTCCCAATTAACTGTCAGTTCAACACCCTGACAGATACTCACTTTATTTATAAGTCCAACCACAAAAAAAAAAAAAAAAAAACGGTCACCACTCAGCAACATGTAGTTCAAAACAAGGTTTATTTACAAAGAGTAATGAAACATAATGCAGACTTGTAGAAATGCGGAAATAAAATATAGTTTTCTGTTCATATGCTTTCATACAGGCTTCAGTTTGCAAACTAGTTTCAGATCCTCAGTTGTATTCCTATCTTTGCATTTTAATGGAGCCCTAACTTTGAATAGGTCAGACAGGTGGCAAGCAATGGACCAAACTTGTGGTAATAGCTGGCCAAACCTGCACGTACATTAACTTGTTTCTTTGTAACCGGAATAGGCTAGTAATGGATCACCTCAAATTTGTCAGCTTGAGAATTCACAATCCCTCTGCTAATGATATACCTAAGTAATGTGATTCTGCCATACCCATGTTTCATCTAACTGGGATAGCTATCAATCTAGCTTGGGACAAATAATTCAGAATAAGTTTGACTTTAAGGAGATGACTTTACCTATCTTCAGAAATTATTATGTCATCTAGGTAGACTGGAGCATATCTAGAATGAAGTCTAAAAATTGAGTCCATTTACCCTCTGAGATGTTAAGGCTGCTTTGTAGACACCAAAAGACAGATCACTGAGGGGCAAGAATCCATCAGGTTGTAGAGAATGCCATCTTTTATTTAGCTTCTGGGACTAGTGAACGTTGTCAATAGCCTTTGGTTAAATCTAGAGTGGACAGCAGACTAGTAGTCCCAGTTTCTTCATCAACTTGCCCACTTGGGGCATGGATTATGAAATCAAACCTGAAGATGATAATAAACATTCTACAGTCAGTGCAAATCATTAAAAAACTCATCACGCTTGGAAACCAATTAAATGGGATTGTTCCATTCACTCTGCAATTCTTGTATGATCTTTAAGTTAAGCATTTTCACAATTTCTTCCCTAATTACTTGGTGTTGGAAAGGAATCTAGTATGGCTTCAAATGCATCTTTTCATCAGGTAATGTTTGAAGATTAAAATGGCTCTACCAGACAGCTCTAGGAATATGCCCTTGTTCCTGAGCACAGATTATTTTACCTCTTGTGCTCAAGAGATTGATAATGTATTCCCTATTTTAAGTTGTATGTCACACTGTGGGAGGGATCTTGATGTCCCTTGCAAACAAACTTACTACAGAAGCATCAATTTCTCTCTATTTAAGTACATGTATTTGGAATAATTGTTCTGGTTTTCTCTTCTCAGATTGCCTTACGTCATAGCTCACCTTGTTTTCTTTTGCTACATTTTCAAAAGCTTCTTGACGCTTTCCAAGAAATGTGTTTTCAGCAGAGAGTATTTACACAAATACTTCATCTATTGGTTTGAATTCTCTAAGGCAGGCATTTCTGTTATATGCTCTCCATCATTCCTTCTAGGCTCCCTCCAAATGTTCTCTTTATTCCTCTTACTATAGGCATTATGCCTATAGGCCTTGCAGGCCTGAAACATGCTCCATTATACTTTTAAAGGGAATGCTTTCTTCCTCCTCCTCTGTTTTTTCACTATGTATGGCAGGCCTCAGGGGTATCTACCAAATACCAGTTCAAACAGTGTGAATCCAGTAAAAACTTGGGGTTCTTTTCCTACAACAAAAAGAAGAGAAGGCAGCAGTTGGTCCCAAGTTTTTTACCACGCACTTCTATAGTCCACTTACATGAGCTTCTGTAAAATAAATGCTAAGGTTTTACTGAGACACACTACTAGTCTGTCTGTCTTAGGGTTACATACAGGTATCCATAGCTGTTTCAATTTAAAAAAAATTACAAGAGCTGATGCATTATTCTGGAAATAAATATAGTGCCATAACTAAAAGGAATTTCTTGGAGAATTCATACCCTAAAAAGGCAGTACTTGTTCTTCTGCTATGGCATTGACATTGGCTTTGCGCAGAGGTATTGCCTCAGGGGGATTTTGTTGTCTATACTTATGACTCTTACTCAATTTTACAAGTGGACCGACTATGTCCACTATAAAGCATTTAAAAGGGGCATCAACGACAGGTAAAGGCATCAATGGGTTCTTAACTCATGCATTGTGTGCTATCCTCTGATATACTCTGGTCTACCTTTTGTCTTATTTATCCATAAATGACTACCTAAAGCGTGGCTACATGTTAACTTCATTATAAGAGTTCTAAAAGGTCTTAGAGAATGGGCAAACCATACATTAAACTCTGATTAGAGAATGAACATTCTCCAGCAGGGTGTTAATGTGCAAGATAACCCCCCCCCCCCCTTGAAAAATGAGTCCGATACTTGTTGACATCATATTAAGATGCAGACTGTAAGGAAGCTAATGGTTTCCGTTATTTAATATTTGCTAGACAGAAAATGTAAAAAATAAAGAAAAGTGTGTGTGTGTGTGTGTGTGTGTGTGTGTGTGTGTGTGTGTGTGTGTGTGTGTGTGTGTGTGTGTGCGTGCATGAAAGACATTATTTTAAACTCGATAAGCAGCTCTTTTGCAGTTTAGTGAGTGTAGAAGTAAAAGAAACATTAAAAAAACAAACAAAAATCTGTGCCTGTGTATGTGTGCTTATGTTTTTGTCTGCATCTGTGAGTGTATGCGTGCTTGCATGCATGAAAGAGGAAGTGTGTGTGTGTGTGTGTGTGTGTGTGTGTGTGTGTGTGTGTGTGTGTGTGTGTGTGTGTGTGAGAGACACAGGGAAAGATGGCTTGAGCAGTGTCAGTGTCAGTTAAAATTGAGGTATTAATACCTCTTAACCTCTTAGCCCAAGAAATGTGGATAAAGCCTAAAATAAAGGGAGGACAAAGGTTCAACAACTGGACCACATTTTAACATCGTTGTTATAAAATTAGAAAGTTTCTATTATAAAAGGATTTGTTTTAGTGTGAATTTTCTGAAGGAAAAAGTCTGAAACTCAAATGTAGCACTATTTAATGACTTCAATTCCCAATGATTTGACAGCAAGCCACAAACTTTATGAGTAATGGACTGAAAAATGAGGTAAAAATCTGGACATTCTTTGAAAATCTTATATTTTGTATGTAAATACTTCCTCTGACAGCATTTACATATACTACAACAAGTCTGAAACACTAAACGGAGGAACTATTTTACAAACAAATATAAAAAAGAATAATAACAATAACATAAAAAATTTTACAGATAACGCATTCTCTAAGTGCAAAAATATCCTCCACATTTGTGTTACTGTGTAAAGAATGCCTGATGCAATGTAGCAACTGCCTCATGCACACTGACAACCCTCTCCTCTTACCTCCCAACAATCAGACTTGCGAGAGATGCACTTATATATCCAAAATGGAAGCCATGCACTCTCCAGCCAAGACCGGGATAGTTGGTCAAGAGGAGAGCCCTCCAGAACACACACCAGCACTGCCTTCACATAAAAACACAAACTGCACACCCTCCTTCGCGGAGGCTCTCAATAAAAATCTACCCGAACAGCGGAGACCTCCAAGGCAGAAATGCACTCAACCACCACAACACAACACTAATCATTTGATACATAACTCTCCTAAACAGAATGACACTCAACCAAAGCCCATAAGGCAAAACAGCATGCCCAACACACTAGTCATAGGTGACTCGATAGTGAGGCAAACTAATGTCCCACTCACTAGGTTGAATAAGGAGAAAGTAACAGTCAGCTGTCTGGCAGGTGCCAGGATCTGCCAAATAACGCACACACTCAGGTCCCTTAACAACAGGTACAAATATGACTCTGTCATTGTACATATGTTTGTGAATGACCTGAGATGTACCTCCCTGGGCTACATGAAAAGAGACATGGAGGAGCTCTCAGTTATGTACCCCAGGTGGGTATGACCCTAGCCCTGAGCCGCATCCTACCATCACCCAGAATTATACCACAGTACAAGCAGAAAATAATTGATTTCAACAATTGGCTAAGTTTCTGGTGTCATTCTAAGGGGATCCAGTATCTGTCTGCCTGGGATGACATGATTGACAGACCTCAGTGCTTTGCCAGAGATGGCCTGCATCTGTCACCCCTGGGCTTCCGCATACTAGCCAAGGGTCTTGCCACCCCGATTGTGCCTTTTTTAGGTGGTGTTCCAAAGACCAAATTACCACCATAACAGCTATAAACAAATGCAATCTGAGGGTCATGCTGCTCAATGCTAGAAGTCTAAATCTCAAAATGCACTCACTTGAAGCACTCCTTAAAATGGAGAACATTGATATTTGTGCTGTAACAGGGACCTGGTTCAAGGCAGCAAAAAGCAGCCCTGCACTACCAGGCTATGACTCATTCCACACCTTTCGGCCCCAGAACTTGGACCGAAGCTCCAAAGGCGGTGGTGTTTCCATATTCATAAAGGATGCGCACACCTCAAGACTAGTATCCCAACAGAACGCATCTGAGATACTTCAGGTGCAGCTAACATTGGGTAAGACAGCAATTCAGGTCGTAGCCTGCTATAGGTCCCCAACCATGTCCCAAGACTCACACTCCATGTTCCTAAGCACCCTGGATAATATTAGGGTCCAACCTAACACTCTTATAGTGGGCGACTTCAACTACACTACTCATGTACCAATACACTTGCCCAACGTTTCATGGAATTCATTAATTCCAATGCCCTGGACCAGCTCGTTTTTACCCCCACTAGAGGTAGCAACATCCTTGACCTGGTCATTACTAACATGAGCGACCATTACTCTACACCAATAGTCAACTCCTCCCTGGTTAGATCCGACCACAAACTAATCACTTTGGAAATCCACTACCCCTCCATTAACTGGGAAAACTACTTATGTACCAATACACTTGCCCAACAATTCCTGGAATTCATTAATTCCAATGCCCTGGACCAGCTCGTTCTTACCCCCACTAGAGGTAGCAACATCCTTGACCTGGTCACTACTAACATGAGCAACCATTGCTCTACACCAATAGTTAACTCCTCCCTGGTTAGATCCGACCACAAACTAATCACTTTGGAAATCCACATCCCTCCCACCCCACCCCACCCCCCGCAAAGGTAACCAGCATGAAAAACTTCTCCAAAGCTAACTTTGGGCTCCTAAAAACAGAGATGGTTAACTTCACGGCACCCATGCAAATGGAGATCAGTTGCATGACTGCCGAATCATACACCAATGCACTGTACGAACACATACACAAATGCACGGATCTTGCCATACCCAACAGAACCAAGATGCTCTCCTCCAAAAAACGGAAGCCAATCTATTGGTCCCTTGCCATAAACAAACTCTAAAACAGAAGGAGGAAACTGATTCAGAATAAGGTGAAGTCTCAAGACTGGAAAAACTCCCTTATCAGCCTCAACAAAAAGTTGAGATCCCTCATCAAATCCTCTAAAGCTTGCTATGAAAATAGAATTGCAGCAGATAGTAAAGACAACCTCAAGGCCTTCTACAGTTATGCAAAGAACCTCAACGGCAATACCCAGATTTGCTCTGAGCTACTGCACAATGGTACCTCTATACCGAGCCAACAGATATTGCCAATATATTGGCTGACAGATTCAGTGCCAGCTTCACCCCCCCAAGGGACCAGTCACAATACCAGTAGATTGCCAGGCACCCAGTATTACTGCTGCACAGGTTTACAACAGCACAATCCAAGGCCAAGAATACAGCTTCTATGGGACCTGACAATATCCCTGGCTGTGTTCTACATGAACTACAGAGTGAACTGGCACCTCACCTGTGTGCCCGGTTCAATCATAGCCTCTCCTCAGGCTTTGTCCCTACCAAATGGCACACTGGTACAGTCATCCCTCTCCACCAAGGAGGAGCGACTACAGACCCTGGGAACTATTGCCCCATTATTCTGACAAGTCTAATATGCAAAGCTATGGAATGCATCATCATGGACCTAATAAACAAGGGTATAGGGAATCTCCAAACTCTGGATCCCACATAGTTTGGTTTTGTGAAGGATAGATCATGCCTACTGAACTTGGTCAACTTCTTTGAGTCAGTCACCAGAGGTCTGGATGAGGGCAAGGTGGTTCATACAGCCTACCTTGATCTGGCCAAGGCCTTTGATGCCATTCCCCACTCAGGAATCATAGAAAAACTCACTAAGCTAGGCATCAACCCCTATATCACTAGGTGGGTTGCAAACTGGCTCACAGTTAGAACCCACAGTGTGAAAGTAGTAGACTCCAAGTCAGATTGCTGACCAGTCACAAGTGGAGTCCCACAGGGTTCGGTCCTGGGTCCTCTTCTGTTTGGTATCTACTTCACTGAAGTCCAGGCCAACACGAAGGGACTCTGGCTGACAAAGTTCACAGACGATTGCAAGTTGGGAGCTATTATTAACTCCCCAAGTGATGTTGACATCCTACATTAAGGCCTCACTGAGACCAATGACTGGTGTCAGAACCATGGCCTTAAGCTCAAGGCCAAAAAATGTGTTGTCATCCCCTTTGGAAAAAACCCGGTTCCCATGAATTACCACATCGATGGTAGTCCACTGAACACAGACAGTGTTATAAGAGATCTGGGAACACAGGTTGACAGCAACCTCTTTTTTGACCACCACATGGCCACTGTGGTCAGAAAGTCCTTCTGTGTAACACATCTCATTACTAAGGATTTTGCATCCAGGAAGAAAGAGGTCATTGTCTCCCTCTACTCTTCCCTCATTAGGCCAATCATTGAGTACAATGCCCCATTTGGCATGTACCTCAGTAAACACCTGCAACAACTGGAGATGCCGCAAAAGTACCACACAAAGAGGATCCTAGGCCTTAAATATTTGTAATATATGGATAGACTAAAAAAAACTCCAACTATTCTCTGTCTCATCTTGTCTACTTAGAGGTGATCTCTGCTTGACTTACAAAGCCATGTCTGACCCAGCTCTGTTAGAAATGATACATCTAAAGAAATCCCAATCCCTCCACACCACACACTCCAGAGACCTCAACCTCATTACCACAATCAACAGAACATGTTGGAGGGACAGGTTCATAACCCAGAGACTGCCCATGGTATGGAATAGACCTCCCATACATGTCAAGCAGAGCAACTCACTGGCCCTCTTCAAGAAAAATCTTGATGAGTTGATGGAAAATAGAAAATTCACCGCAGGGATCACTTCAGTGGCTTTACTTGACAGAAGCACTGGGAACTAAGGTCAAGTGGCACGATGCCAGGGTAATCCTATGGGCTAGGACTGTAAGGGCCCCAGGGCCATTAGCCTAGTACACACCTCTGAACCTTACAGGGGTGTAGATCCCCTCTGCCTATGGCATTAGGCCTCAAAACAACTCTTGGTATGTGTTATTTACTCAATAATTGAGACAAAGAACAAAAGGAATACTGTGGTAAACTATGTCATAAAATAAAAGAATGATACCAGCAAAGAAAAACTCCAATGTAAACATGCTCAACTATTTATTAATACAAAATATACAGATGTAAATCTTTTGAGATCTACCCTTCATCAGTGCTAACAGATGATTAAAATGTAACTCAATTTATAGTAAAAATCAAACCAATCACATGACACAGCCGCCCAATAAAAACATATATATAATATATATATATATATATATATATATATATATATATATATATATATATATATATATATATATATAAGCCATTTAAAAACATACATAAACAGAATCAATGATACTGCATTTGTTTTTTTAACTAAAACAGGTTTAATACTAATGGCACTATTCAGGCTAGGGAACACATCAGCTTTATGCCTTAAGCCTTAAGATCCAATTATACTCACTTACTTCTAAAATATTGTTCATGCTATCTCCCTTAATAGTCTTATAAATAACATCAATGGCTCTAAATTTAAATTCACAAGTGGAATCAATATCTAGAACATGCTTCGCTAATGCATTTGATTGAACATTCCTACTGCTCAATAATGCGATCTTTAAATTTACGGCTACAATTGCCGAAATAAAAGCAAGGGCACTTTGAGCACGTTCCTAAGTAAACAACATAAACAGTGGTGCAGGTAGCATAACAGTAAAAATTATACAATTTCCCTGTTACCGGGTATATATAAGTAGTGCTACTGGTGATTTCCCCTAGAACAGCTACAGTTGTAACAGGGAAATGTTCCAAGCTTATTAGTAACCCTACCACCATTTTCTGTTTTTAGATCTTTATAGGATAATCTCCTCTTCAGATACTTGCAGTTCCTATAAGCAAAGCTTGTTCTCTTGTCTATCAAACACTTCAACTCAGGTATAGTTGTTAAAATATTACAATCTTTTGTATTCTTTTCACATCATCGGTTCTTCTATTATATGTGGTCACATACTTAATTTTACCCTTACTTGATGATGGATGCCTGTCAATATCCAAATTACAGGTCCCAAGCTCTCTAAAAAAAGGTTTAGCTCTTCTACCCCTATCTTTTATTACTCCATTCATAGTTTCCTCTATTGCTGTTTTACTATATCCCCTCTCCTGGAATTCAATAGCCATTTCCTTCACTTGTACACTATATTTAATTTTATCAATGTTTAATCTACTAACCCTAGTAAGTTGGCCTTTAACTATTCCTTTAAACACATGTGGGGCAGGCTTACTTTTCCTGAGTATATTTATTTGCATGTACGTGCTTCTTATGAATATTTGTATTTATCATCCCCATGTTTGTCTAACTTCACATCTAAGTAAATGATTCAGTCAGTAGAGCAGCTCATTTTAAATTTAAAAAATCAGTGGTACCATCCAAGTACTCCACATACCTTCTCAAAGTTTCTTCATCTCCTTTCCACATTAAAAAACAACCATCTACAAAATGCTTATATAATAAAACATTTGCATGTAATGGATTTTTATCACTATAAATAAATTCACTCTCCCACTGATTCAATACTAAGTTTGCATAGCTATTTGCTATGGGGATACCCATGGCTACACCAGCAATCTGCTTATCTTTAGACACCTATTAACTGATAGAAATGTGGCTGTCCTGTAGTCACTGTATTTCATGATTTATGTGAGCAAGAGCTTAGAGCACTTTATAATACGAAAGCAAGAGAAAAGGTTTATAATTTAACTTATGATGAGTATGAGACACTCCAGCATCTGCAATGTAATTCTGACATAATTATTAAAGAGGTGGATAAAATTGGTGCCACTGTGATTATGAAAAGAGATGCCTATGTTAAATATATGCACAAGTTTTTATCTGATGGAAACGCTTTAAAAAATTGATATTACTGATTTCAGGAAGTGTGTAGCAGATGTGAATATGATGATTTATGATATGCAGTTGCAGGGTGATATCTTTCTAGATCTCTTTATTTTTATTTATTGTACATTGGCGCAAACAAGATTGGGGGGGGGATAAGAAAATAAACTTAAAATGAGCATTCTAACTAAAATCAGTATTCTGCCATGCAAGTCAGTGGCAGGCAGAAGACAACCTGGCCAGTGAGTAGTGGTTACTTAAGGGGGAGGCTCAGTGTGAGACATGTAACTGTGCATTAGCAGGCAATCCTATGCAAATGAGGGGAAGGATAGTGAATCCCAGATTTCCCCAGGGTGAGAGGCAGGTCTCAAGAGTGTAAGGGTATAAATAGCTGCATGCAAGACTAGGGTATAGGTGACATCATGGGGGGGGGGTTGTCAGGCATACTGTAAGTGGATTGGAGCCCTGTGGCTCGGGATTGCTCCTAGCTTAGCACAGCTAAGCTAGAGGTGTGTACAAACCTGCCTAGCACCAGTGGTGGCTGGTGACTTCAAATTAAAGGGGGCCTGCAGGAGACAGTTGAATGGGTGGGGTCAAGGGGGAGGGGTGTGGCCAACTAGAAAGGGGAGGAGCTATGCTCAAAACCACAAAAACTAACTTTAATTAAATACGCTGCCCTGGGTGGCAAACCATCATTATGAGAGTCCAATCAAGACAAAAATAAGTGTAGAAGAATAAAAATATTTCAATGCATTGGCTGCATGACAGCTTACTTAATATCTAGATGGAAACAAAAGGTTGTGAGGCATGAAAAAATAAATTACTTTTTAAATACATTACTGGAATGCCAGTCAAAATCAAGTACAAGAAAACCAGAAGCACTCAACTCAAACCATTTCTCCTTGCACTGCAGTTCTAATTATAATTTATATTCAGCTTTATTAAAGTACCAAGTAACATGCTGAAAGTAGAAATCTCTGTGATGCCCCCACTTGTAAAAATGTTTCTTATCCAAAAAGACCTGCTGCCTGACAACTATCTACTTGTTTCATGGGGAAAACATGTAAGTAAAAAATGAAAAGCAAACAAGAAACAAGCTCAAGATACATTGCTTAAAGGATTACTGTACAGGTTATGGACCACACATGATTGGCATTCTGTTTAGTTTACGGGTAAAGTCTGTAGAGATGACTGGAAGTCTCCAACAAGTGTAATGAGCTTTTTAAAATAATGGAATCCTGTCCCTTTAATACCCAAGGCTTATACATTATCTAGTCAAGTATTCTCTGCATGGCAACAACAGAACGGCTTTCAATGTTGGCAATTCTTTAACAGTATGCTTATTAAAGCTTACTTGCATCTTACGATCTCAGACAAGCTTACCTTATGGTCATTAAAGCATTGCTACTTAAACACAGAGCAACAGGCACTTTGAGTAATAAGCATAAATCAACAGTACAAAAATATGACAGAAACCAGACCTTTCTGCAAAATCAAGGACAGATGAAAAGCCACTGTAGTACTTGTGTCTACCTTGGATGGGGGGGACACACTGCACATTTACACTGCATAACTACTCCTTGCCTTGTTTGGACACATCCAGCGTCACTACATGGTGGAGTGGGGTGCAACAAGTATGTCACAATTTGAAAGGTCTCTGGCTGAATGTGATGGCCCTGACACATGTGTCATACCTCTCAACCTCAGAGCAAGAAATCTGGACAAAGCCATACACAGAAGAGGGACAAATGCCCAAAAATAAGGACAATTTTTAAATATTGCCCTAATAAACTTAGAAAGATAATAGAATAGGTCTTGCATTAGTATGACTTTTCTGAAGGGTATAAAATCTGAAACTCAAATGTCTGTCATTATTTTCTAACTTCAGTCTTTAGTGATTTGTCACTAATTTGCCAAAAAACACAGTTTTATGAAAAATGGACCAAATGTGATGCAAAAATATAAAATAGCCACACAATACAGATGGGAACCTGTCAAAGAAGGGACACTTTAATATTAGTACTGCTAACTTGAGCAGCTGACAAAATAAAAGAATCTACATGCATTTCAAGTAATCTATAACTTTGATTATTACAGTTATTTCTTAATTGTAAACCCTCCATGTTTTCTTCCAAAATTGCTATTTTGCGGAGGGATTATTAGGGGGAAGAGCAACATTTTGAGCCAAAATCGGGGACAGTTGAGAGGTTGGCTATGCCTAATTCTATAAAGCAATTTATTTGCATGTACCTCTCAACCTGTTAATGCAGTAAATCTGAACAAGGTCAAATATATTGGGGGAACATATAAACAGTACTAAAAACTGCTCTTGTATAAATTGAGACAGTTGATAGAATAACAGTTCTTACTTTAGCATGCATTTTTCTGAAGGTTATGAAGTCTGAAACTCAGTGTATCATTATTTAGTGACTTAATTTCTAAATGATTAGCCAGAAAACTACAAATTTTATGAAGAGCAAACCGAAAATCTGGACAGTTGGGAGGTATAGTTCAGCTGGGCCTGTCTGAGTTTGCTGCCCTTCCCCCCTGACAAAATCATGGTTGAATGGAGCCTCTGCAGTCATTCCAATGGATCATTTCTTGGCTATTTCACTCCATTTACCATAAACACTAATGTGCATACTGCTTTACTTCTATGATGAGTTGGACTTCATTTGAAAGTTTTATTTTGTATTTTACAGCACAAACACTAAGTCATCTACTAAATAAAGCAATGCAGTCTCACAATGAAAACTTAGCATTAAAACTTCTCTGCCCTTGAAACTCACATTCATTGAAATAGCATTGAAACCCACATTCAAAGAAAATACATTTTGCCAGTGGCAGATAAAGATTAATTTTGGGCTGTTTTCAAATCATAGGCCCCTTGCATATGAAACATACATGTGCTCTTTGATACACCTTCCTCATTGTACTAAATTATATTCCCTGTACAATATATTACAGTTGTTAGAGGGCGTTTTAAATTTGTTTTGAACATTTTTCCAGTAAGCAATGAAACAAAATGCATGCACCCTTAATGACAAAACTGCCCAGTTCAGAACATTTATCATAAAAGTCTACTCAGACTTCCACAGTCCACCATTATCAGTAAATATGCACAATTCTACAGTCTACCATTATCAGTAAATATGCACAATTCTACAGTCCACCATTATCAGTAAATATGCACAATTCTACAGTCCATTATCAGTAAATATGCACTATCTCTGAAGAAGTAAAAGTCATCTAAATAATTCCACATTAAAGAAATCTGTAACTAATGAAGAGGTTGCTGCTAGCAAACACCTTTATATTTCATGGTTTCATCGAAAAATAAAGTGTCTGTTGCCTCTCAGGAATAAATTGCCTATATTACATTAAAAAAATTATAAGCTAGTAATAATATTGCAAGAGGAAATGGATGGCAAACTGATAACGGACTCATAGTTAGTATCTTCACCAAGGAGAACATTCTCAGTACGGCAGCATCCACCCCTTGTGGGAGTAGAACCCACAGCCTTCTGCATCAAAGGCAAGTACACAACCTGTTGTGCTCTTAACAAGGCAAACCAACTTCACTTAAGCAACACTAAACTTCTGTTCCCCTGCAGCTCTCAGCTCCTTGTAAAATCTACTCAATACTCAACTTCGCGGCACAAGAAAACTGGAAAAAGCCAAAATGTATTGGGGGGGTCAAAAGCCCAAAAACCAGGGACACAAACATTGCTTGTATAATCTTAGAAAGTTGCTAGAACCATACATTTTACTGCCAAGCTCCCTGTGCAAAACAGAGCAACTTACCACTATGCCAAATCAGCTGCTTTGTAAAAGAGGAAGACTGAAACTTAAATGGCTATCATTTAGTAAATTCAGTTCTCACCATAGCTGTCAACCTCTTAGTACAAAACACCTGGACAAACCCAGTAATGAGGGAATACAGCCCTCAAACATTCAGTGAATTCAGTTCTTGCCATAGCTGTCAACCTTAGCACAAAAAATCTTGACGAAGCCAATAATGGGGGAATACAGTCCCAAAAATAGGGACACATTTCAAATATTCATCTTATAAACTTAGAAAATTGCTAGAATAAAAGGTTGTGTTATGGTTGTGTTACTATGTATTTTCTGAAGAACATGAAGTCTGAAATTCAAATGCCTGTCAATTTTACTGCTGACAGAATAAAAACAATTTTCAGCAGAGACCCAGGGAGAAATACTGCAGATACGTCTTTGTCAAATGACAGGGCACCAGAGCAAATCCACACAAACACAGGGAGGAGATGCAGACTCCACACAGAAGGCACCCCAGCCAAGAATCAAACCAGAAAACCTATAGCTGTGAGGCAACAATACTACCACTGCACCATCAAATATGCAAGGACTTAAACATTCAGAAACCTGAAGTCTGAAATTCAAATGCCTGTCAATTTTATTTAACATTTGTTATCAGGACAGTCTGACTTGGAACAAAAAAAATTTCAGCAGAGGCCCAGGAAGAAATAATGCAGACATGTCTTTGTAACATGGGAGGACACAAAAACAAACCCACACAAACACAGGGAGAAGATAAAGACCCCACAAAAAAGGCACCCCAGCCAAGAAGCAAACCTGAGAACTTGCAACTGTGAGGCAACAATGCTACAACTGCACCATCAAATATCAAGCATTGCAACATTTACAAACCACAGATATTATGAGGAACAGATCAGATCAAATATGAGGCAAAAATCTGCAGTTTTTTTTTTCACAAATGGTGGTGGGTAGTGAATTCAGGTCTTTAACACCTGCATACAAGGTACAGGGTTCAAGTCTGAGGTATTCCCTACCACACACCCACACACACACCTGTAGTAGCAAACCACAAAAACTAAATATACTGCACTGGGTGCCAAACAGTCGTCATGAGAGTCCAATCAAGACAAAATGAAGTGTAGAAGAATAAAAATATTTCAATGCATTGGCTGCATGACAGCTTAATATCTAGATGGAAACAAAAAAGGTTGTGAGGCATGAAAAAATAAATTACTTTTTTTTAAATACATTAATGGAATGCCAGTCAAAATCAAGTATAAAAAAACAAGCAGCACTCAACTCAAACCACTTCTTGCACTGCAGTTCTAATTATAATGTATATTCAGCTTTATTAAAGTAACAAGTAACATGCTGAAAGTAGAAATCTCTGATGCCCCCACTTGTAAAAATGTTCCTTATCCAAAAAAGACCTGCTGCCTGACATCTACTTGTTTCATGGGGAAAACATGATCAAAGTAAAAAATGAAAAGCAAACAAGAAATAAGCTCAAGATACATTGCTTAAAAGGATTACTGTACACGTTATGGACCACGCGATTGGCATTCGGTTTACGGGTAAAGCCTGCAGAGATGACTGGAAGTCTCCAAGTGTAATGAGACTCTTAAAATAATGTAATTCTGTCCTTTATTACAAATACTGGCATATGCATTTCAATACCCAAGGCTTATACATTATCTATTTAAGTATCCTCTACATGGCAACAGAAAGGCTTTCAATGTTGGCAATTCTTTAACAGTATGCTTATTAAAGCTTACTTGCATCTTGCAATCTCAGCCAAGCTTACCTGATGGTCATTAAAGTATTGCTCCTTAAACACAGAGCAACAGGCACTTTGAGTAATAAGCATAAATCAACAGTACAAAAAATATGACAGAAACCAGACCATTCTGTAAAAATCAAGGACAGATGAAAAGCCACTCTAGTACTTGTGTCTACCTTGGATGGGTGGGATTCTCTGCACATTTACACTGCATAACTACTATTTGCCTTGCTTCGACACATCCAGAGTGACTACATGGGGGAGTGGGGTGTAACAAGTATGTCACAGTTTGAAATGTCTCTGGCTGACTTGTGATGGCCCTGACACAGTTGTCATACCTCTCAACCTCAGAGCAAGAAATCTGGACAAAGCCATACAAAGAAATGGGACAAAGGCCCAAAAATAAGGACAATTTTTAAAATATTGCTCTTATAAACTTAGAAAGCTAATAGAGGTCTTGCATTAGTATGAATTTTCTGAATGGTATGAAATCTGAAACTCAAATGTCTGTCATTATTTTCTAACTTCAGTCTTTAATTATTTGTCACTAATTTGCCAAAAAAACACAATTTTATGAAAAATGGACCAAAAATGTGATGTAAAAATATAAAATAGCAACACAATACAGCTGGGAACCTGTCAAAGAAGGGACACTTTAATATTAGTACTGCTAACTTGAGCAGCTGACAAAATGAAATAATCTACATGGATTTCTGAAATAAACGTAATCTGATTATTACAGTTATTTCTTAATCATAAACCCTCCATGTTTTCTTCCAAAATTGCTATTTTGCGGAGGGATCATTAGGGGAAGAGCAACATTTTGAGTCAAAATCAGGGACAGTTCAGAGGTTTGGCTATGCCTAATTCTATAAAGCAATTTATTTGCATGTACCTCTCAACCTGTTAATGCAATAAATATGGACAAGGCCAAATATATTGGGGGAACATATAAACAGTACTAAAAATTGCTCTTGTATAAACTGGGACATAAATCTGGACAAGGCCAAATATATTGGGGGGAACATATAAACTAAACTACTAAAAATTGCTCTTCTATAAACTGGGACAGTTGATAGAACAGGTCTTACTTTAGCATGCATTTTTCTGAAGGTTATAAAGTCTGAAACTAGGTGTGTCATTATTTAGTGACTTAATTCCTAAATGATTTGCCAGAAAACCACAAATTTTTATGAGGAACAAACCAAAAATAAGAAGCAAAAAATCTGTTCATTCTTTGAAAATCTGGACAGTTGGGAGGTATAGTTCAGCTGGGGCTGTCTAAGTTTGCCGCCCTTCCCCCTCACAAAACCATGGTCGAATGGAGCCTCCCTGCAGCCATTCCAATGATCCATTACTTTGCTGTTTCACTCCATTTACCATAAACACTAATGTGCATGCTGATTTACTTCTATGATGATTTGAACTTCATTTGAAAGTTTTATTTTTGCATTTTACAGCACAAACACTAAGACATCTGCTAAACAAACTTGGCATTAAACCTTCTCTGCCCGCGAAACTCACATTCATTGAAACATTAAAACCCACATTCAAAGAAAATACATTTTACCCGTGGCAGATAAAAATTAATTCTGGGCTGTTTTCAAATCATAGGCCCCTTGCATATGAGACATACATGTGCTCTTTGATACACCTTCCTATTGCTTTGAACATTTTTCCAGTAAACAATGAAACAAAACTGTCCAATTCAGAACATTTCCATCATAAAAGTCTACTCAAACTTCTACAGTCCACTATTATCAGTAAATATGCACAATTCTACAGTCCACCATTATCAGTAAATATGCACAATTTCTGAAGTAGTAAAAAAGTCATCTAAATAATTCCACATTAAATAAATCTGTAATGAAAAGGTTGGTACTAGCAATCACCTTTATATTTCATGGTTTCATCGAAAAATAAAGTGTCTGATGCCCCTATGGAATAAATTGCCTAAATTACATTAAAAATAAGCTAGTAATATTGCAATAGGAAATGGATGGCAAACTGATAACAGGGTCATAGTTAGTATCTTAATTTTCAGTACGGCAGCATTCACCCCTTATGGGAGTAGAACCAACAACCTTCTGCATCAAAAGCAAGTACACAACCTTTTGTGCTATTAGCAATGTGAGCTGACGTAGCATCATCAGCACTAAACCTCTCTTCCCCTGCAGCTCTCAGCTCCTTGTAAAATCTACTCAATACTCAACTGCATCTCAACTTCGCAGCACAAGAAGTCTGGAAAAAGCCAAATTTATTGGGGTGGGTCTAAAGGGCAAAAACCAGGGACACATTAAACATTGCTTGTATAATCTTGGAAAGCTGCTAGAATAAAATGCTGTGTTACCACCATACATTTTACTGCCAAGGTCCCTGTGCAAAACAGTCAACAGCAACATACCACTACGCCAAATCAGCTGCTTTGTGAAAGAGAGGAAGACTGAAACTTAAATGGCTATCATTTAATGAATTCAGTTCTCACCATAGCTGTCAACCTCTTAGCACAAAACACCTGGACAAACCCAGTAATGAGGGAATACGGTCCTCAAACATATTCAGTGAATTCAGTTCTTGCCATAGCTGTCAACCTTAGCACAAAAAACCTGGACAAAGCCACTAACAGGGTATTACAGTCCCAAAAATAAGGACAAATTTCAAATAGCCATCTTATAAACTTAAAAAATTGCTATAATAAAAGGTTGTGTTACTATATATTTATTGCTAGAATAAAACGTTGTTTTACTATGTATTTTCTGAAGAATATGAAGTCTGAAATTCAAATGCCTGTCAATTTGACTTCTGAAGGAACAAAAACAATTTTCAGCAGAGGCCCAGGGAGAAATACTGTAGACACATGTCTTTGTAAAATGGCAGGACACCAGAGCAAATCCACATAAACACAGGGATAAGATGCAGACTCCACACAGAAGGCACCCCAGCCAAGAATCAAACCAGAAAACCTATAGCTGTGAGGCAACAATACTGCCACTGCACCATCAAATATGTAAGGAACTAAACATTCAGAAACCTGAAGTCTGAAATTCAAATGCCTGTCAATTTTATTTAACATTTGTTATTCAGGACAGTCTGACTTGGAACAAAAAAAAACAATTCTCAGCAGAGGCCCAGGAAGAATAATGCAGACATGTCTTTGTAACATGGGAGGACACAAAAGCAAACCCACACAAACACAGGGAGAAGATACAGACCCCCCCACAAAGAAGGCACCCCAGCCAAGAAGGAAACCTGAGAACCTGCAGCTGTGAGGCAACAATGCTACCACTGCACCATCAAATATCAAGTATTGCAACATTTATAAACCACAGATATTATGAGGAACAGTTCAGATCAAATATGAGGCAAAAATCTGCAATTATTTTACAAATGGTGGTGGGTAGGGAATTCAGGTCTTTAACACCTGCATACAAGGTACAGGGTTCAAGTCTGAGGTATTCCCTACCACACCACCATGAGCCTAACCACTGGTATATTGCACCAGGGGCATTTACACACACACACACACACACACACAATCCCTGTACACTTACCTGGTCCTGTAGTAAATCCCTGTCTGCAAACCACCATTACGTCCATAAATCCAGGTCCCTGTCCACAAAATGGTCAAAACCCCCAATGAGTGCAGCTGAAAACCCATACAAATCTGACCTTGCCCGTCGTGAGATCTTCCCCTGCAGCAAGCTCCAATCCAGACCTGAGATCCTTATCCTGACTGCCGACCTTGCAGTCCGACCCCGACGCGTTTCCCCAGGCAGTCTATGCGGTTTAAAACTGCATAGACTTGTGGGAGCGCTCCTGTTCACGTGTCTCAATCAGGACTGCTGCTGGGACAATCTGCGCATGCTCCAGACTGTCTCAGCAGCAGTCTGGACTAGTGCATGTGCGAAGTTTGCGAAATGTCAAAATATTTTATTTTTTTTATTTTGTTTAATTTGAAGTTGAGGGAGCTGCAGTCCGGCAGTCCAATAGCACGGGCCGCCCCTGCCTAGCACTCTTTACAAAGTGTAAGTGGGTGTGCATGCCGCAAGCTGGGTATGACAAGAAAAAAAAAGGAAGTTAAACTAGGAAATAGCAGCTCTGTGCACATTTGAGCACTCTGTTTGCACAGCGCGCACACGGGCTTTAACAGGGAGGCAATGGGAAGTGAAAACAGCAGTAGGAAGGCAATCAAGGAAAACTAGCTTAGTTGGCTAGTGAAATGTATCAGAATAGGTTCATAGGTTCATAGGTTCATAGGTTCATACTAGGCTATCTGCCCAAGGGCATTTATAAGCCTAGCCCATAGTTATGTGGCTTTCGCCACCCCTTTAGTTTGAAGAAGACTATGCCTATTATTTTGCTGTGCCTCTGTCAAGCAGTGACACTGAAGTAATCCCTGGGGTATATCTGCGATCTCCCATCCATTGGTCAAGATTCCTCTTGAACAAGGCCAGCGAGGTGCTCTGCCTCACATGTACCGGGATTTTGTTCCACAGCATAGGGAATCTCTGGGTGATGAATCTGTCCCTCCAGCACGTTCTATTAATAACCGTGTCAAGGTTTAAGTCTCCCGCCCTTGTGGTTCTGAGGGATCTAGATTTTTTGAGGTGAAGCATATTCATCAAATCTGGGTTTGACATGGCCTTATATGTCAGGCACAGGTCACCTCTGAGCAAGCGGTATGTGACTGAATAGGGCTGGAGTTCTTTCAGTCGGGCAGCATAAGACATATTTTTGAGACCCTTTATCCTTTTGGTGAGGAACTTTTGGAGCCTTTCCAGCTGCTGCAGGTGTCGGGTCAGATACATTCCGAATGGGGCATTGTACTCAATCATAGGTTTAATGAGTGATGAGTACAGGGGGACGATGACCTCCCTAGATCTAGATGTGAATCCCTTCATGATCAGGTGGGCAATGTAGAAGGTTTTCCTAACTACTTTGGCAACATGAGTGTCAAACGAAAGGTTACTGTCAACCTGGGTCCCCAGATCCCTGATGACTTCTTCTGTGCTCAGTGGATTGCCACCTATATGGTAGCTAGGGGTAACCTTGTTTTTCCCGAAGGGTATGACTATGCATTTCTTGGCGTTTAACTTTAGGCCATGGCTCTGGCACCGGTTATCCGTTTCTGTGAGGCCCTTCTGAAGGATATCTGTGTCAGATGTGTTTTCGACTATGGCGCCCAGTTTGCAGTCATCTGCAAACTTTGTCAGTCATAACCCTCTTGTGTTTGCTTGTACTTCAGAAAAGTAGATGCCGAACAAGAGTGGTCCCAGGACTGAGCCCTGTGGGACACCACTTGTGACAGGCTTTGAGTCTGACATGGCGCCAGCAACTCTGACCCTGTGGGTTCTGTCACTTAGCCAGTTTGCAACCCATCTTGTGATGTATGGGTTTACATTCAAGCTGACGAGTTTTTCGATGATACCTGAGTGGGGTATTGTGTCGAAAGCCTTTGCCAGGTCGAGGTAGGCTGTATGGACTGCCTTGCTCTCATCAATGGCCTTGGTGACTGTTTCGAAAAAGTCAACCAAGTTTAAAAGGCATGATCTGCCTTTGACAAAGCCAAACTGGGTTGGATCCAAAGTCTGCAAGTTCCCTATGTCTTTATTTATGAGTTCCATTATGATCCTCTCCATGGCTTTGCAGATGAGGCTTGTCAAGCTAATGGGATGGTAATTTCCAGGGTCGGTGGAGGCACCGCCCATGTGAAGTGGGACCACAGTCGCCGTGCGCCACTCCTTGGGTACGTATCCTGAGGTGAGGCTAAGATTAAACAGCTGTGCTAACTGCGGGTTTAATTCCTCATTGAGTTCATGGAGCACACAGCCGGGGACACCATCCGTTCCCATGGATGCTGTGTTTTTTGCCTTGGAGAGAGCAGTTCTCACTTGGGCATTGGAGATGTTTCGGGGGCTACAATCCTCTGGTATAGATATCTCTCCTTTTGGGGGGGAGGAGGGGGAGAAGTTTGCACTGAACCTGTCAGCCAGTATGTTGGCAATGTGTGTAGGTTCAGTAATCTTCACATCATTTTGAACTAATTCTGAGCATATCTGGGAGTTTCCTCCTAGGTTTCTAACATAGCTAAAGAAGGCCTTATGATTGTCTTTTGAGTCCTTGGCGATTTTTCTCTCAAAATTTGC
The DNA here is from genome assembly GCF_019279795.1 of Protopterus annectens. Classification (NCBI taxonomy): domain Eukaryota; kingdom Metazoa; phylum Chordata; order Ceratodontiformes; family Protopteridae; genus Protopterus; species Protopterus annectens. The sequence goes on along the minus strand of NC_056727.1, from coordinate 1,240,799,380 downwards.
CTTGGATGATTTTATGAGAGCTCTTAATTTTTACCTTTCAAGGATTTTGCTCTATCCTGTAGTAGCTTCCTCCTTTTGTTGTAGAGCTTGTTTATGGCTGGGGTCCACCAGACTGGATGCTTGCCTTTGGTACAGAGTCTTAGTTTTGTTTGGGATTTCCTGATCCATGCAGTCCTGTAGGTACTGGTAGAAGGCATTTGTAAGTGATTCAGCGGTTTGAGTAATGTTTACCACTGGCTCAGGGGCCTTAAAGGAGACCACACTAGTTTTTAGAAGTGTGAAGTCGGCTTTTGAGAAGTTTTTCACTGTGGTCTTTTTTATTTCAGGTGGGGGCGGGATGAGGACCTCCAGCGAGATTAGTTTATGATCTGATCTCACCAGTGAGGGGTATACTTCCGGTGTTGAACATTGTGATCCCATGTTCGTGATGATGAGATCAAGTATGTTTTCTCCTCTTGTGGGGATGGTGACTAGTTATTCCATGGCATTTGAGTTTATGAACTCCAGGAACCTTTGGGATAGAGTGTTTGGGCTTCAGTAGTGTTCCCAGTCTATATTAGGGTAGTTGAAATCACCTAGTATGATGGTGTTTGGAGATACATTTATCCCCTCCAGTGTTTTCAGGAAGGCCATGTGAGGTTCCTGAGTTTGAGAGGGTGGCCTGTAACATGCTACAAATTGCAGAGCAGTCTTGCCTATGGTTAATTGCACCTGGATGGTCTCTGATGCATCGTGCGTTGCCACCAACCTTGAGGTGTGTGTGTCCTTTATGAATATGGACACCCCCCCTCCTTTCTTGGTGTTGTCCGGATTTTGGGGCCGGAACGCATGATATGAGGTGAAACCTGATAGTGCTGGGGTGCTCTCAGGAGCCTTGAACCAGGTTTCTGTCACAGCACAGACATCAATGTTCTCCATACTGAGAAGGGCCTCGAAAAGCGTGCATCTTGAGATTGAGACTTCTGGCATTGAGCAGCATTACCCTTAGTTTTTTTCCTTTTTTGTGTTCTAGGGTGGTAGGTTTAGAATTTGAGCCTAATTACACAGCCAATTACACAGACAGCAGACCAGCCCAGCCCAGAACACTACTATAAACTAAGCAAACACCTTCCCCTCTGGTTTTTCCACAATCTACACCACCAGTGTATACAAGCAGGGAAATTTTAACAAACAAACCTACAAAATGAGAAGGGCTGCAGCAAGCAACATAGAACAACATGTGCAAGAGGCTGAGGGTGGTGAGAATGTGAATGCTGCCGAACAACCCATAGTGAGGAGATGGAGAAGAGTGTACAGACCCAAGGTAACCTACCAGGGGCTACATGAGAAGGAGATAGTGGAGCACTATAGGGTGAACAGAGACCTCCTACAGCAAATTGTTGAGCTGTACCGGCCACACCTGACACACCAAACTGGCTGAGGGGAACCCATCCCAGTGGATACCAAGGTATGTGTAGGCCTAGGTATACTAGCCACAGGTACCTCCCAAAGCACAACTGAGGATATCATGGGTATCTCACAGGCATAAGCATTCAGAGTATTCCACCAGTTCCTGGATGCCATGGCAGCACATGCCAGTGAGCACGTATATTTCCTCAACACATGTGAGGTGTTGACTAGCAATATGCGTCTCTTCCACCAAATAGCAGAATAGCCTGGGGTAGTGGGTGCTATAGACTGTACGCACATATGCCTCAAAGCACCCCCTGGTGAGCAGGGTAGGGCCTACATCAACTGCCAGGTCATATGTGATGCCCAGGGCATTATAATGAATGTGTGTGCTGGCTGCCCTGGAAGCTATGACGATTCACACATATGCCATCTGATGCAGCTGTGCCACAGATTTGCCAATGTGGACATCCCTTACGATCACGTAGTGGGGGATGCTGGGTACCCACTGAAGCTGTGGCTGACACCCATCAGAAATGCACACACACCTGAACATCAACACCATAATGAGGCACATGCACAGGCCAGACATATACTAGAATATGTGTTTGGGATGCTCAGGTCACGGTTGAAGTGTCTGGACACATCCGGTGGAGCCTTGCAGTATTCACTAGCTACATGTACCCAAATTGTTATGGTATGTGCTATGCTACACAATATGATCCTGCGGAAACAGCTGCAGTAGGAACAGCATGGGGCAGGGCCACACAGCTCCCCACCAATGCCAAGGCGTGTACAGGCACAGAGTGACTTGAAGGAGGAACAACCTGAGCCTGCCCCAGTAGGCAGAAGGAGGCATGCCCAGTATGACCTGGCCTTGGCAAAGAGGCAACACATAGCATATGCACTGACACAGTAGGGACCCAGGGAATGACACCTCTCTCTGACTCGCACAGACAGTAAAAGAGATGCCAAACATGACACTACCTTTGCTCAACCATGTATAGGGAGTGTACTATGTGCATCCAAATAGGCAGCCCTCCAGCACCATCCTCAAGTCTGGCACACCCTCAAGGTAAGCCAATCAACCTACCAATTGCCAAATGGAGTAGAAGGTGCTGTTTCCTGTAGCTATCGTATGGATGTGAGCATGCAAGGGAATTGGGTGGGAGAATGTTATGGCAGCAGACAGTAGGCACTCATAGTGGCACCATGACATCTGTAACACATACTGGAGTCCCAATAGTAGCCAGTACTACACAGAGTGACAAAACACATTGCAGGAAATAGGTTGAGCGACATGTGTGTCCATAAGACCTACACATGCCAGTCAAGAAGGTGCACATACGCAACAAAAGTTTCAGCCAGCAGGACAGGTATAGACAAACACAAACAAATGCTGTACTATGGCCTCTGAATGAGCCCTATAGGTAACCCCTCCCCCAGGCCTACACAGACAGACTACAGCAGGCCAGGCAGTTGGATGTAAGTTGTGAAGGCTAGGAAGTCAGAAACTAATATGTAGGTAATTAAAGCTAAGATCTGTAGTACACTGGTATGCCTCTAGCCAGCACAATAGGTAAGACTACAGACTAAAATGGAGTAACTGACATACCAGTACAGTCCTAGCAAATGTGTACAAGTGTCAGGTGTGCCCCCCCATCCTATGTACACTTACAGTAACAGTCAGGTGTGCCCCCTCCACTCCTGTGTAGAAATGTAGAAACGGTCAGGTGCCCCCAACCCCAGTTATGCAGAAATGTAGCAACAGTCAATGCCAAATGACTGATGGATACCCTGCAGACACAGCATGCTACCTCTCGGTGTACAACACAAAGGTCAGCACCACAGTACAAACTACCTGGACTTGATCCACACATGCAATACAGATGGCCATACTGGGAATGCTCACACACTTAAAGGAATGAAGGCAATGTCAGTCAACAACATACTGAAAGGACATACTGGGCATGCTCACACACTTAAACACATGAAGCCATGTCTGCAAACTCCAGTGGACCAGACATATCTGGCAGTCGCAGTCCTTAGTGCAGACACATGTCAGTATGCACCACTCCTGCCTCTCAAACACAGTGGATAGGAATACAGACACATATGTAAGGACAACACACTATAATAAGCCAAATGTAGATGGACATAGATGTGTACAAGGAGCCATCCTGGCCTGTCCCACCCAGCACACAGCCAAAGGGCCCCAAACACATGAGGTGCAGATGTCACTCACTGCAGATACTAGCCACCAGTATCTGTCAGCATGACAGACTATGTGGTGCACATGCCAGCTGTGTAACATGACTGTACAAATAAGTAGTCATCCAGTAGCTGTATACACGTACCTGTGACATATGACCCCGTGTGTGCCCGCATGTGGCATGTCAACCCTCATGCACACGCCGCCCTCCCCATAGCAGCATTATGGCAAGCCTGCTGAGGTCATCCAATGTGTAATACACCTTTAGGAGAGCTGTAGCTCAGTAATCACTATGCCATGTCCCATAACTGTGTACTACTGTAGTGATAAACTAGTTAGGTAGTAGTTCTAACCCCAGACTTGGCAAATTTGTGAGTGTGTGTTTGTGTGATTGTCTGTCTGTCTTTGACTGTGTAGAGAGAAACGCTTTTTAGGCTACTCACACTCCGTACAATTCATATACTCATCTCTAGCAAGGCTGCTGATGTCGCTCACCTAGAAATACACCTCTGGAAAGATTATAGCCCAGTCTTCTGTGTGGCAACATGCGTGAATGGGCGTTTCTTTGTTGAAGGTTGTGCATTAGGCCCGGCAAGCCAGCATGTAAAACTCTACTGCCAATCATTAGTGGACCAGAGTTCCGCTGTGGCGACCCCTAACCTGGAAAAGCTGAAAGACACAAACAAACAAATCTCCAAAGAGTGTCCTGTAACTGCATACTGTTGTAGTGTGATAAAGTAGTTAGGTAGGTGTTCTAACTCCAGACTTGGCAACTGTGTTTGTGTGTGAATGTGTGTGTCTGACTGAATAGAGAGCAATGCTTTTTAGGCTACCCACACTCAGTATAACTCACATACTCAACTTTGGCAAGGCTGCTGATGTCACTCACCTAGAAATACACCTCTGGGAAAGTCATAGCCCAGTAATCTCCATGGCACGTCCTGTAACTGTGTACTGCTGTAGTCTGATAAAATAGTTAGGTAGGTGTTCTAACCCCAGATCTGGCAATTGTGTGTGAATCTGTGTGTGCCTGACTGAGTAGAGAGCAGTGCTTTTTAGGCCACTCACACTCTGTACAATTCATATACTCAACTTTGGCAAGGCTGCAGATGTCACTCACCTAGAAATACACCTCTGGGAAGATTATAGCTCAGTAATCTCCATAGCGTGTCCTGTAACTGCATACTGCTGTAGTGTGATAAAGTAGTTAGGTAGGTGTTCTAACTCCAGACTTGGCAACTGTGTTTGTGTGTGTCTGACTGGATAGAGAGCAATGCTTTTTAGGCTACCCACACTCCGTATAACTCACATACTCAACTTTGGCAAGGCTGCTGATGTCACACACCTAGAAATACACCTATGGGAAATTCATGACCCAGTAATCTCCATAGCGCGTACTGCTGTAGAGTGATAAAGTAATTAAGTAGGTGTTCTAACCCCAGACTTGGCAACTGTGTGTTAGTTTGTGTCTGTCCGTGTGTCTCCATCTATGCTTGACTGAGTAGAGAACAATGCTTTTTAGGGTACTCGCACTCCTTAGAATTCATATACTCAACTTTGGCAAGGCTGCTGATGTCAACCACCTAGAAATACACTTCTGGAAAGGTTGTAGCTCAGTAATCTCAGTAGCGCATCCTGTAACTGCGTACTGCTGTAGTGTGATGTAGAACTGTGATAAGGTTCCATCTCCACCCATGGCAGTTCTGGATGTTTTGTGTGTGTTCCAATGTCTGTGTATGGAGGAATGCATTATAGGCTACTCACTCGCAGTACATTTCAAATGCCCTACTTTGGCAATACTGCTGATGTCATTCATTGTGAAATACAACTTTATGGAAAAAGGTCTGTAGTAATCCCTGTGGTGTGACCTAGAACTGTTCTATGCTGTAGTGTGATAAAGGCCTTGGTCAGGGGTTCAATACCCACACATATTGGTTGTGGATTTTTTGTGTGTGTCTCACTGTGTATGTAGGGAGCAATGCATTTTAGGCTAGTCACTCACAGTACAGTTGAAATGGCCTTCTTTGGTAATCCTGCTGATGTCATTCAATGTGAAATACACCTTTGGGGGAAAATTACTTCAGTAATATCCATGGTGCGTACTATAACTGTTTAGTGCTGTAGTGTAATAAACTAGTTAGATAGGGGTTCAACTCCCAGACATGACAGGTGTGTGTGTTTGTAACTCATATCCTGTGTAGAGGTGGTTGTGAGTGTGGGCAATGTGTAGGCGGTTTTGCTCATTTCTTTTATGGTGGCCCTACTATATATCACAATGTCAACCATACAGGGATAACAAATGTAAATTAGCTGAGAGGCTGGGGTGCAAAGCCATACCCATACATGTGATATCAAGGCTAGCCACATGTTTGTAGGCACATACATGTGTCGGTTTAGGCATATGCATGTATATATGTGCATATATATTGATATATATGTATATAGTTATAGAAATATATATATATATATATATATATATATATATATATATATAATATATATATATAAAAAACTACATATCTATATATGTTGCATCTGTTTAGATATTAATATAGGTACACACACATGGATCTAGATGTTGGTATACATTCTCTGTACTGTTGCATGACTGGACTGGATGATATGTTTCTGAAAACATCAAGTTACTTTGAATCTGTCATGGCTTAGTGGTACATCACTTTGCTTATGGTGTGCAGGGTCCTTGGTTTGAGCCTTGCTAGAGCTGTTCATTTTGTTGCTGGGCAGAACACGGCCCGTTGAATACAGAGTGATTAAGGCACTTTAAAGCAGTTTAAAGCTAGTTTGCGCATGTTTGCGCTGAGCTAAGCAATGCCTACACAGGTTAAGCAGTTCAGCAGCTAACTGAGTATAAGAAACTGTAACCAAACCTTAGCAGTGTTTACCTCTGCGCAAATCCACATACAACTGCTTTAAAATGCCTTAATTACTCTGTATCCATCGGCCCTTTTTCTGGCTAGCAACAAAATAAACAACCTCTGCTAGGCTCGAACCCAGAACCATGCACATCATAACCAAAGTGATTAACCTCTAAGCCATCTCAGATATACATAAACCTGCTGTATTCACATACATATCATCCAGCCCAGTCATTCAACAGTACAGAGAATGTATTCCAACATGTAGATGTATGTGTGTGTGAAAATATATTAATGTCTAAACAGATACAACATATTGATATATGCATATATGTATATATATATACACACACACACACACACACACACACACACACACACACACACACACACACACACACATATGTAAGCAGATATTTATATCTATATAGGTATATATGGACATACATCTGTAGATAAAGTGGGAACATAGCAGAAACATATATGTCCACATGCACCATTAATGGGGCTGACAGGCACAAACAACATATGTCATGCATGAATAGGTATCCCCCCCACAGCCAAACATGTCTGCCCTGCAATACACTACCAACTGTTGCAGATCTCATAACCAGGACATTACACGGCAAGGGCACAAGATGTTAACAGTACTCCATCCCACCTGTATGATGTCAGGCTGGTATCAGTAATATATCATGCAGTACAGTCAGGCTCATAATGACCCCCATTTTGCAGTAATCTGTTACCTTTGTTAGCCAGAGTCCCGTACTGTTGGCCTGTACTTCAGAGATGTAGATGCCAAACAACAGTGGTCCCAGGACTGAACCCTGATTTACTCAACTTGTCACTAGTCTGGGGATGGATTTGGAGTCAGTTACACCTACAGTTTGGGTTCTGTCAGTAAGCCATGTGGCAAACCAAGTGGCATAGGTTTGTATGGCCAGATTAGTATGTTAATCTATGTTTCCAGACTAGGGGATGGTGTTTAAGGGCTTGGGGAGGTCCACATAGGTTTTGTGGACTGCCTTACCCCCCTTCAGCAGCTATGCAGACTGAGTCAAAGCAATCAGTCAGTTTCAGGAGACATGACTGGCCCTCCATGAGCCCAGTCTGTGTGAGGTCCAGTATTTGAGGGTTGCCAATGTCTGCATTCAAAACATCCCTGATCATGCATTCCATAGCCATGCAGATCAGTCTCATCAGACTAATGTGATGGTAGTTCCAGGGATCACAGGTGGATCCCCCTTGTGGAGTGGGATAATGGCAGCTGTATGCCACTCAGTGGGCACCAGGCCTGATGTGAGGCTATGACTACACATGACAGTTAGGTGAGTTGCCATTCCATTTTGTAGTTCATGTAGTACACAGCCCAGGATGTCATCTGGTCCCATGGATGCTGTATTCTTAGCTGTGGGTAGTGTGTTTTCTGCCTGTATGGCTGTGATTACTGGGTAATGGAACCCTTTTTGTATTGACATGGGCCCTTTTGGTGGCAAGAGGGGTGAATGTGGCACTAAATCAATCTGCCAGGATACTGGCACATTCCATGGGAACAGTCTATGTAATGCCATTCTGTTGCAGCTCAGAGCACTTCTGAGCGTTGCCAGTTAGAATTTGAACATAACTATAGAATGCTGTGTGGTTGTCTGTGGAATCTGTGGCGATTCTAGTTACATAACCAGCTTTGGAGGATTCCATGAGGGATCTCAATGTCTTACTGGGGTTGGTAAGGGAGTTGTTTGCATCCTTGGATTATCCTTTTTTCTTCAACAGTGTCTACCATCTGTTGTATACTCTGTTAATGGCAGGAGACCACCAGACTGGCTTGATTATTTGGGAGGTGAGCGTCATGGTTCTATGTGGGATGTCAGGAATCATGCAGAAGTGGCTGTGCTCATACAGTGCCTTAGTGCAGGATTCATCAGTTGAACTGCCAGCTCCTGTCTCCGTGGGTGTCACAAACACTGTCACTTCTGCCTTGAGTAGCATGAGGTTGGCCTTGGAGAGGTCTTTTACGGACAACTGTATATACATTATTTTCACATGTTCAGTTTGATTAGCCTATGGTGGGATTACTTTGGTGGAACTGCAGTTCCGTGTACTGTTGTGATGGCTTAGTGGTTAGTTACTGTGACTATAGTGTACAGGGTCCTGGGTTCATAACCTGCAAAGGCAGGTTATTTTTTTCTGGCCAGAACAGCGGTTAATGCATGCAGACTAAACAGGGCAATTTAGGCTCGTCACACTCAATACAATTCAAATGCCCTACTTTGGCAATCCTGCTGATGTCAATCACTGTGAAGTACAACTTTGGGGAAAGAGTACTCCAGCAATATCTGTGGTGCGTGCTATAACAGTGTAATGCTGTAGTGTGATATAGAACTGTGGTAGGGGTTCTATTGCCACACATGGAAGTTGTGGATGCTTATGTGTCTGTTCCTATGCCTGTGTAGAGAGCAATGCATGTTTGGCTAGTCACACTCACTACAATTCATTCACCCTACTTTGGCAGTCCTGCTGATGTCACTCACTGTGAAATAAACCTTTGGGGAAAGAGTACTCCAGTAATCTCCGTGGCACATTCTATAATTGCATAGTGCTGTAGTTTAATAACTAGTTAGGCAGGGGTTCTAATCCCATATGTGACAGGTGTTTGTGTGTGTGTCTTAATGCTTGTCGTTCATGTCCTGTGTGGAGGTGTTTGTGAGTGTGTAACAACTGAACCCAATGTTGAGTGTGTTTTTAAAATTTCTTATATGGTGCCCCTAGCATCAATCACTATATCCACCATGCAGGGATAACAGATGCGATATCAGTACATAGTCAGTCATGGGTTTGATACCCTGGACTGGTAGGTGTTTGACACAAACATGCTCACCTTTTACTCTCCCAACCCACCCTGACTTATCTTTGCCTCTGTCTGCCTCTCTCACTCCTTCTCTGGTGGATGTGGAGACTTACACCTGCTTTGCTTAGGCAGCGGCATGTGTATTGTCAGTGATGCTCATGATCAGCTGATGGCCTCTGCACAGATTACAGCCCTCCTCTAGCTGATTGCATGTGGAACAGCTGTGGTAACATTTCCATAGCCAATTGCATGAAAATACACTCTACTATCTAGGAACATCATGTTGATGTTGGGCCTTTTCATTCACTGTGAGCAGGAACTAGATCTGTTGTTTGGCAAACAGCATCACAGATGGATTGGGGACTTACCTCTGACAACATACACTGTGGAAGCAGGCCAACACACAGGAGGGGGATGTGTCTGTCCTGACTACAGACTGTAAGTGCTGCTATACTGCAGTTGGGGTAATATTGGTTTAACAGGGTGTGTGTGTATATGGCTGTCCTACATGTTTTGATACTTGTCATATCAGTGCTATGTTTATGAGGAATCCCCATCTGTAGGGTCATCTGCAGACTGGGCAGCGTGTGGTGCCTTGTGTTCCTTGTGTTACCCACAGAGCACCTATCTCTCAACTGCAGAGGGTAGTGTGAGGATTGCAGTCAGCAGATGGTGACAGCCGGGAGAGTTACTGATATCATATCCCTCATAGGATATATGTTGCATCAAACCCTGTTAAAACAGGAAATGTATGAGGTCATCACAGTGACATGTCAATACTGGCCCTGTGTTTGTGCCTTCAGCCACAACCCTGACAACCTTTGTACATATGTCATGCAGTAGGGGGTGCATATGTTCTGTACACCATATTCATTGACAGCATAACAAGCCAGTGAGATATCAGACTGCTACACATGTTATGTATAGTAGGGGTTATATTTGAGGACATAGCCTGGGCATTCTGTGGTTGTGTGTACAGTACTGAGGTATGTGTAAGTCTGGTATTTGTCGACAGTGTGTGTATAATGCATATGTACCTTGGCTTGTGTAGAGACTGTGGTAGATGTCATTGTTCTTGGTCCTGTTCTATCTGATGTTACATGCTGCTCAACTGTATGTCACCCTATCAGCTTACATGTATGTAGGAGTGAACACACACATGCCCAAACCACAGACAGCCATCAGACCACACTGTGTAGTGGCCCACTATATGTAGGGTTGTTGTGTGAGTGGCTCATATGAGGATGGTGTACATCAGATAGTCCATATACTGTAATAGTATGCCAGCTTACCATATGTGGCTGTCACTGTGTTCACATTGGTTGTAGTTATGCACTTTCACACAGGTGTCTGTTACTCTGTGATGCAACATGCCTGTAGAGCCTGCTATCTATGCAGGTACATGTGTATTCCCACATAGGAGATGTAACCCAGTGTTGAGTCAGTCTGCCTGTAGCCTGCACTGTGCTTTGTTACATGCCTAGCAGCTTACTGTAATTATCCAGTGAGATGTCATGTCCAGATACTTGCCAGATGTACTGTTGCCTGGCCACCATAACAGTCATGTATGTCAGACAGAGCAGTGGGATGCTGCTCAGATGTATGTCAGTAACTAGTGGATAGTATGTGGCCATGGCACCTCTGTACCAGTGGTTATTATGTGTCAGGACAAACAGGGGTGTATGAATACATAACCTATGGGGGCAAATGTATACCAGTATGTACGTGTTATACCCTTCTACATGGCTGTTAACATCCAGATTGACAGGCCTGGTCCACATGTCTTGCATGAAGGGGTTCTGTGTATATCCCTGGACTGACCTGAGTGTGTCAGACTGTCCACATATATTGGCCATATAGCAGCTGTAGTCCACAGGGGCGTTACTGTGCTAGCAGTGGTACTGTACTATGATGACCTTAGGATGTCTGTAAGTGGCCAATGGCACATATGTTAACAGCAGATGTGGCCTCCCATACACACCATTTCTGTGAAGACAATCCCTATTAAAGTAGCAATAGTCTACAAATATACCTGCACTACATACGTGACATCCCCTTATACTGAGAGGTTTGGACTATTGGGGCTGAAGTAGGGCTCCACTCCATGTACAGGACATATGGTGAACATATATGTATATATAAGTATACATATATCCATATAGATATGTACACATATACATATCTTGCTTACTATATGACAACCGTTTTACACATATGTGCCTGTGTTCCAGCCTCTGTCCTCCACCTACATACCAGACTTTGCTCATATGACATGCTGTCAGGGTTTGTTATGTAGTGGGCTGTGTGTATGTCATGCTGTCATTCCTGCCATCACTCCACTGCTGTTGTATCCCCCACATATACTGGGGGATTGGAGCAATATATGTGTGGGTTTCACCTACACAATACATGTGTGCCCTAATGCACTCCAGAGGCCAGTGTATGTAACAGTATTAGTGAGGGTAGGGGGGCTGCACCATGACTAACTTAGGCTGTTACAACATGTGTGGGTATCTGGGATAAGCTGCCTTAAGGTATCTGGGTGTACTTTACCATACAATCCACCTTGGGTGAATGCAGGCCTACTGCCTCCTGCTGTACAGGATGTTCTGTTTGTCAGTGTGACTGTGATGGTGTCAGGTATGCCTTGTTATTTACCAGATGCATCCCATTGTGTCAACTGGGGTCTGCACTCCCTGAGGATTGTGTACAGAATGTAGATAGAGGCTGCTGACCTATACATCTGCATTACGTACTGTTGATTGTCTGGTATGCTGTGGCTCAGTCTGTCATTACTGATGTACTACTTGAAGGCCTCGGCCTGGACAGCAACATATGTCAACCTTTCCAGACTACTGTCTTAGTATAACTGTTTCACAGTTGCATTACACTGTTCATATGGATGCCAATGTCTAAACAGCTATATGACATGGCATATACAACTGTCATAGTACATAAATAAAGCTTTCACATTAATATATGCACACCTGTGTGTGGTGTTATACCCTTTGATATATCTGTGGGTATATGTTGCAGGCTATGAATGTCATTCGTATGGGTGGCTCATACAGTTTCCAGTTGGTAAGGTGGTGACTATAGGAATACTGACTGCTCCATATTGTGTGTACATACTATATATGTATATTACTCTGCAAATCTCTGTGTGTGTATGTGTAGTTACATATATATCTATATATACCTGTATCTGCATATATGTGTCTGTGTATATGTATCCTAGGGATGGCCATGTCGTGTCTGGTCCTGGTTATGGGATCTGCAACACTTGGTACTGTATTACAGGGGGGGGGGTCGTGCTTGGCTGGGGGGTATACCTATTCGTACCAGACGTATATTGTGTGGGGCCTCTCAACCCGATTAACATTGCATGAGGACACATATGTTTCCCCATTAGCTACAGATGTATGTCCGTATATATCTATATATGTATAGATCGAGGACGTTTGCTCAACTGAGCAAATGACTGAAATCCAAACGGCCGGGCATACTTACGCAAAAGTGCTTTTCACAGAAGAAGCACTTTCCCGTAAGTATGACTGTTGCTGAGGCTGTACTACGGTGCGGGTAAGGGAAATTTCCCTTTTCCCCACTGTAGTGTGGTCTCGGAGGGAGAATATTAAAGTAGGGGGGTGTGGGGGGCACAGTCCCCCACATGGGGGTGGAGGGGGACTTTGCCCCCTGCTAAAATGTAAATGTAGTGTTTTTTTTTATTTTGTAACATAATTTAACGAAAGCACTTTTTCGATAAAAGCACTTTCGTTAAAGTGTGTTCGGGTTTTATGGATTCTGACATTTGCTCAGTCGAGCAAATGTCCTAGATCCATATGTGTGTGTGTGTGTGTGTGTGTGTGTGTGTGTGTGTGTGTATATATATATATATATATATATATATATATATATATATATATATATATATAAAACCTGCCGTATATATTTAGACATGTAGATGTGGACATATATATCTATAGATGTAGGCATTTGCATGTTTATATGTTCATAATTATTTATATATTTCTAAATATATATATATATATATATATATATATATATATATATATATATATATATACATATATCAATATGTTGTACCTGTTTAGACATTAATATATTTACTCACACACATACATCTACATGTTGGAATACATTCTCTGTACTGTTGAATGACTGGGCTGAATGATATGTTTGTGAATACATCAAGGATATGTATATCTGAGATGGCTTAGTGGTAGATGACTTTGGCTATGGTGTGCAGGGTTCTGGGTTTGATCCTAGCAGAGGCTACTTATTTTGTTGCTATGCAGAACAAGGGCCATTGGATACAGTGTGATTAAGACACTTTTGAGTAGTTGTAAGTGGGTTTGCACAGGTTTGCATGATGATAAGCACTGCTAAGTTACGGTTACTGTTTCTTATACTCAGTTAGCTCCTGAATTGCTTAACCTATGTAGGCATTGCTTACATCTGCGCAAACAGGCATAATCCCATCTACTGCTGCTTGAAAGTGTTTACTCTCACTTACCCCCGTGCTAATTTCTTTAAAAGAAAAGAAAAAGGGGTTGAAAGGAAAGTGATGAAGAAAGGGGCACAAAGAGGGAAATACAGTAGGGAAAATAGCTAGGGATGTGCAGGAAGGGTGTAGGGAAGGTCCATAGCTGCCCATTTCTTCTACAGCAACAGCTGTGCATATACACTGTATTTGGAGGTGGATTTGGACACTCAAACCCCTGGAAGAGGGGTGAGGACAACAATAATTCATTGTGATGCAATTTAGACCAGATTGCATGTGTCCAGTGGACAGGTGTGCGAAATGGACAGCTATGTATGGGGCGAGATTTTTTTGCGGGAACAGATTGCCTTTTTTTTCAGGTGGGAGTGGGATGTTGGGGAGGGGTAGTAGGTATATTTGGGGAGGTAGGTTTGGTAGGTTAACAGACAAGACACACAAGATGTATACTGGGCCGGTATATGACACATGTGGGGGGTAAACACCTTGGACGGGGAAGGGTGTTTGGAAGTCACAAGCCCATGAGCCCCCAACTGGAAACAGTGGGACTGAGGTCCCCACCCATGGGCAGTCACCACTGCACCCTAACAGCCCCAAAGGTGTCTGTGCTGGGGGCTGTGTAGGAGGGTCAAGCTCACTCTCTAATAGTGCCACTCAGCCCTCAAGCTGGAGTAGCTGGTCTCGATACTCCAGATCGAGCTCCCTATGCACCACGGCCCAGACCTGTTGAAGGGTGATAGTTTCCCCTCTGTGCCCACTCCGGGAGGGTGAGCCCCATCCCTGCAGCAGTTCCACCCGAAGGTGGTGCATGGCCCACGGAGGAGGAGGTCCCAGGCTGGGCCCCAGATGTGCTGGTGCCCGGTGCCATGGCCTGCTGAGGTGGGACAGGTGGGTCCGCTGGGACCGGCCTTCCCATATGAGCTGTGTTGTCGCAGGTTTATGACAGATATGGGCAACAGTCAACAGCATTCAGGATTAGTTATAACAGCATGCATAGGTATTCCCATTAACCCAAAACACCAGATTTAACACGGTTGCAGAGCAAGCAAAATACATGCATATATGGAACAACAGTGGTCATTACAGGAGTATGCATGTTTCATTGATGGCAACAGACCACCAATATGGGTGTATTTTAACATGGCACATGCATAGAAACAAATGTGAATCTTTATAAACCATTAAGACGTATGTCCCAACAAAGGTTTGGAGTGTACACATACCAGTTGAGGGGTGCCATTGGGTTATTTTGCACATATGGTAGGGGTGAGAGAGAGTTCAATTAACAACTAATATATCCTTGTAGTTTTCACAACATTCTTAGTCACTGCAGTGATCTTTCCCTTACATGTATTATTACACTACCCAATGGCCTTATATTGTACAATGGTATGTTTATAGATTATTATATATGTGACCTGTGTCTTACATACAGGTGTGACAGGCTGCAGGTGTTAATGCAACTTATGTTGAGAATTGCTGTCATACACTTTGGGTGAGGTGCTAGAATGATAGGTTTGTTTTCATGTACATTCTCTGACTATGTACACATTTGACTATCAGTTGTATGTCATTGACAGCTGCCTACATTTCTTGAATCATCACACAGAATATTCAGGGGAAGAGGGTATCAGGCCATTTATCTGGACATGCTGGAGAGATTGGAACAATTGTGGGGTAGGAATATGCATACAACTTTCAATTTGAGCATTCTTGCAAAATCTGTACAGTTGTGGGGTATGATTATGCATACAACTTAGTAGCACTCCCAGGATTCAACCCCCTGCTGTTGTGACAAAAGAATATAGCTAACATCACAGTACACTGTGCTATCAGGGAATTGATGTAAAGCTTTTGACTGTTTTCGAAGTCTCCCTAACTTGTACAATATGACTGACCTCTTGGCACTTCCAACATTGTTATGCAGGACTTCATACACATTTTATCTGCATACCATGGTATGGGTGACACTGCTTAAGATACAACAATACTATGTATAGTGTGGAAAAGATCGCCAACATATAAGAGAAGAGTAAACAGAAGCACTCCAGGGGTTATACCTTTATTCACAGACTATTACACATTTATTTCTACTGGTAAAACACTTTCTAAGGCTCTTATATTTATTTGTTATGACAGTACATGCAGACTAATTACTAACCTGCCTCACGATGCAGCCTTTGCAGCCTAGCATCATGGGTTTGCTGGTTTGCAGCCTGCTCATCTGCAGCTGTTAGAGAAATACAGTGATATTTAGCCATACCTATCCATAGTATACTCAAGCTAGGCAATTATTTACTACTTAGTAGAATGAGTACTCAGTACTGGGGTATTGGGCATCTGCTGAGACTCCTGTAGCCACTGTTCCAGTACATCCCCCTCCACCACTTCAGGTCAGCATGGTTTTCCTGACCTGCTCACCAGTCCGGGGGATACCTGTGGCACTGGTGAGGTCACGGGCGAGACTGTCCCAGGCCTCCATTTTATACTGTGAACCCTGGTACTGGCCCTGCAGTAGTCTCTGTTCATGGTGTTTTACCAGGAGCCATACCATGAGTTTTGACTCCTGGATGCCCCAGTGCTGTGCTCTAAATCAAGTACCTTCACCCACACCAGCCATTCTGCCTGCAGTAGGAAGCTACAACCAGTTATGAGAAGTATTCCCGCCTGTGGGGTTTAAATATGGCCAATTACCTGAACTTTCCCATGATTTGCCAGTTTTGAAAAGGCTAAGCTATGGGCACACCTGCTTACATAAGGGTGGCACTGCTTGAAGAGGTATACCACTAGGCAGATTGAATTGGCTCCCCTACACATTGCTTATACTTACTAACTTGAGCTGTGCTGCGGTTAGCATTGCTTATTAGTTAATTAGCACTACATTTGCCATTTGGCAATGATTTATTCTTCATTACAGGTTATATATGTGTCTGGTATCCATGATTCATGTGTACATACACTGTATGGGGACCTGGGGACTTCTATACATTATTACAATAACATCTCAAATCTATGCTTACTGCAGTACTCCAGTTCACATATTTATGCTATGTAGCAGGTTATACCACTTCACACTGTACATAGATTCAGTTCACATGTTTGGTTTGATTTTCCTGTGGTGAGGATTAGTTTGCTGACACCTCATTCATATCTATTGCTATGATGGCTTAGTGGTTAGCTACTGTGACTATAGTGTACAGGGTCCTGAGTTTGAGCCTTGCAAAGGCAGTTTATTTTGTTGCTGGGCAGAACATGGGCCGTTGGATACAGAGTGATTAAGGCACTTTAAAGCAGTTGCAAGCAGGTTTGCGTGGGTTTGCTCAACAGTAAGCACTGCTAACCTCTGGTTACAGTTTCTTACACTCAGTTAGCGTCTACTTTGCTTAATCTGTGTAGGCAATGCTTACCCCCATGCAAAGGCACTTAAACACGCTTACTAGTGCTTATATATGCTTACTACTGCTTATTTCTGCTTAAACCTGCTTACTAGTGCCTTATTCATTATGACATGGACACTTCACATGTGCATTTAATGCAGTACTCCAGTTCACATTTAAATGTTATTATGTAGGTTATACAGCAAAAAGATGTAAAAATATGTTCATATACAGATTTCACATGGAAGATGATATGTGCTGCAGTCGGACTCGAACCTGGAATGCCTGTCCATTAGGCGGGTGCTCTAACCACTACACTATTGCTGTGCTGCTTCATTTGCATATATATTCCTTGTTATCCTCTTCAGCCTTTTCAGCTGCTTTAACCATAGCTAAGCAATAGGCACATGTGCACACCTATGGTTAGCTGTACTCTGGGTTTTAAAAAAAAAATAAAAGGGTCTCTTCATTTTAATTAAATGTACTGTTGCTGTTGAGCACATGGGGACTGTTGGTGGGGATATGCGGACACCTATGAGCGGTCTCGCTCATTTATTTACAAATTCTTCTGTTCTACTTTGCAGGGGCGTGTTTATTCTGAGAGCTCTGCTTTCAGACACGCCCCCTGCACTCGTCCACGCTCCATGTAGCATTAGGAGTTCAGGCAGTGCACCTTCATTAATATGCATGGCGTGCTGCCATCCTCCTCTTAAACTGCCGCTTGCATGCAGGACTAGATTAGTCCTGCACAGAAGATTAGCAAATCCGGGGCATATATAATAAAAGGATCAATGATGTGAAAAGTATAATACAAAAAACTGGAATATTTTAACAACTATGCCTGAGTTGAAATGTTTGATAGATGAGAGATTGAGCTTTGCTTATAGAAACTGCAAGTATTTGAAGGGGAGATTATGCTGTAAAGATCTAAAACCAGAAAATGGCAGTAGGGTTACTAATAAGCTTGGTACATTTCCCTGTTACAACTTTAGCTGTTACAGGGATATCACCAGTAGCACCACTTATATACACCGGGTAACAGAGAAATTGTATAATTTTTACTGTTATGCTACCTGCAGTACTGTTTATGTTGTTTACTTAGGAATGTGCTCAAAGTGCCCTTGCTTTTATATCAGCAAATGTAGCCGTAAGTTTAAATACCGGATTATTGAGCATAAATCTGACATAGGTAGGATTATTCGAATGAATGCATTAGAGAAGCATGTTCCAGATATTGATTCCACTTATGAATTTAAATTTAGAGCCATTGATATTATTTATAAGAATATTAGGGGAGGTGACATGAACAATATTTTAGAAGTAAGTGAGTATAATTAGATTTTAAGGGTTAAAGCTGATGTGTTCCCTAGCCTGAATAGTGCCATTAGTATTAAACCTGTTTTAGTTAAAAACAAATGCAATATCATTGATTCTGTTTATGTATGGTTTTAAATGTTTTTTATATATGTATATATGTTTTTATTAGGTGGCTGTGTGATGATATTGATTTGATTTTACTATAAATTGAATTACATTTTAATCACCTGTCAGCACTGATGAAGGGTAGAACCCTAAAGCTTTGCACCTGTATGTTTTGTATTAATAAATAGCTGAGCATGTCTACTCTGGAGTTTTTCTTTGCTTATTCACTCAGTAAAATGGTGGTGGTGCTGCGGTAGCGTTGTTGCCTCATAGTAAGATGTTGCCCCGTTCGATTCTCAGCTAGAGCGTCTTCTGTGTGGAGGCATACGTGAATGGGGCCTGTCTTCGTTGAAGGTTGTGCGTCAGGGCTGGTAACCCAGTACATAAAAATCCACTACCAATCATTAGCGGACCGGAGTTCCTCTGTGGCGACCCCTAACCGGGAAAAGCCGAAAGACACAAACATTCACTCAGTAAAACACACCCTGTTCAGCGTTATTGCTTGCTTGGAACTAATTACTCCATATCTATTCCCTGTCTTTTTTATCCTGTATAGCAAGTCATTTATTAGTTCAAGGTAGGGGTATGTAGTCTAGATGCTCTGTTCCTTTGGTTGCTATTTGTTCTATGTTCTTTTAGCTCCACTCAGTGTGCCATCTTGCTATAGTTTAGCAGATAGAAGTTTAAAACTCTGCTCAGGTTCCCCTTTCCTTCTTTTCAGAATAACATTAATCTGTTTCCTCCGCAGTTTCTAAACCCACCATCACTTAGCACATTCTTAACTATAGCTGCTTTCCTGTCACCTTCCACACTGATCTCTCTTATTCCTTAAAAAATAGGCACAGCTTGTTGGCTAGCATTAGTAGTTGTTACAGGTATAGAATTGTTGTCACTGACTGTGCAGTATTTGCCTACATGCCCTGCTCTAGAAAATGTAAGCAAATTAATTCAGATGATGATATTTGTTTACTGTTTGCAGGCAAAGCAACGTACTTAGATGAAGACTTCTCTTTAGTCCACGAAGCATGCAATTCTAAATTTACATAAATTGCTCACATAAGGTTCTAGCTACAGTTTTGATATATGCATAAAAGTCAGCTATTTGTAACCCTGTTCGGGCATGGAAATTAGCAATCTGGGTTGGGTGAACCTATGGGTCTTGTTAATATTTTCTGCTTCAGTTTTAGCTAGCCTTAGGCATTTGCACAATCAAAGTCCATACAGGCCTTTATCAAGTCTACAGTAAGAGTTTTACAATAGGATCATAGACCACTTAGCCTGGGGTCATTGCTACTGAGCTGTTTACCTTTCAAATGTCCACTAAGAAGGCCTCCACACCATTGTCCTGGCCTTCTGGCAGGCATATTATTACTTATCCATGGGGTACATGTTTAACTAACCTTGCCACTGTATCCTTATCCTTAAAGGTCACTGGACTTATGCTAACAACCTGAGCAACTGTCATCCCATCTTAAAGCTGCATTTTCTTGGTAAGGTACTTGTAAAGACAGTCTACCAAGCTAGAATCCCACCCATGAAAATGTGATATCAGTGATATCATCCAGTCTAGATTTAGGTCTAGGTGCAGTACTGATACAGCTCTTGTTAGAGTTCTTAATGAACTACTAGTAGTGCAAAATCAATGTTACTTTTCCACCTTGATCCTTTGTGATCTCTCTTTGGCTTTTGATATGATGGATCATTCTGTTCTACTGATATATTTGGAAAATTACTTTAGTATCTCTTGTGTCATCCTTGGTGTGGCTTGCCTACTACTTCTTGGGATGTACCCAGAGAGTAGCATCTGGAGTTAATTGATTTTCCTCCCACCACTAGACTATGGAGTTCATTGGGTCCCTTTTTCTCCCCCTACCTACTGCTGATTATCAGCTGTCACCAGTTCCTCTGCTCATTCACTGGGTTTACTGGATCTGCCTTAGCCTTCTGCAGGCTCAACCCAACCCATGTCCAGAGCTGGAGAGAAGAGTGAAGATGCTGGTACAGCATCATACTGCTACTGGAAGTGTGCCCTAACCCTCTCCAGCCCTGTGGCACTCTTATGAGGTCTACAAATGCTACATACTGGAGGTGCAAGTGCTGTTTTGCACATGCTCATCCTCCAAACTAAGTGGCATACTGCTTGAGGTGTGGAGCTTGCCTGGCTGTAAATGTTGCTACCTCAGTGAGCCTAGGTATCCTTTATATACCTGGTAAGGATGAGCTGGTGTCAGCTGCTTTCTTCCATCTTCTCCCCATGGGGATCCTTCATGGCCCATGCCGCTAGTTAAACCTAGGTCTTCTGGGGTGTAGTAAAGGCTTTATTCCTCTGTACCATGGGGCCAAACTTCACAGAATTCTACTCATGATCCTTTATCGTCCATCATTTATCTGCTGCAACCAGGGGATGATATTTATTCAAGAGGTATGCATTACCATTGGTATGCTGATGACACATAGACTCTTAGGGAAATGAAGGGTGAAGCTATGTCTGCTCTTTATCACTGGGTTCAGCATTTGGAATGCATCCACTGGTGGAGGATGAATTACTGGTTAAATCTCAATTCATCCAAGACTATTGTTAAGATGGTGCATGCTACTCTTACATACTTATCTATGCCTGTCTTGCCCCCTGTTATTTCCTGTTGTGGCAACAATCTGTGCTTCATACTGAAAGTACAAAATCTTGTATGACTATCAACAACAGACTGAAGCTTAAGGAACAGAGTTCAGCTGCCCTCAAGTCATCACAGCCCCAACAATGGGACATCACCTGCCCAAGTACCTTATTCCATCTGATGACCTCCCACTGTAGTTCATGCTGTTCTCTTCTCCCATCTACTATTGCAGTGCCTTGTACATAAGTACCTGAAATTGCTCATTCATAATGGGCACAGAACTCCACAGCCTGGTTACTTACTGGGGTCTGCAAGTTCCATCATACCACACTGGTCTTGTGGAGTCTGCATTGGCTACCTATTGAACAGTATATAATTTGCAAGGTCCTGGTTCTAGTGTATTTACTCAACATATTTCAAATCCTTATTATCTTGGAGACCTGTTATGCCACTACAAGACAACTAAATTCTTACATTCTGCTTCACTAGGACTCTTAGTGATACCATCTTACAATCTGAAGTCCTCAAGCTGTAAGGCATTTGAGCATTCAACTATTAAGGCTCTTTTTTGTGGAATCTCTACAGACTGAACAAGGGACTCACCAACCACAACTGGTTTCAAGCAAGAACTCAAGACTTTTCTACTTGAATTAATCTTCAGATGATACTTTTCAATTGACATGACTTTATGTTATTTTAATGACTTCTAATTAACTTCCAAGTTTGACCTTATTGACTTAGAAAATGAATTCTGTTTTGTTGTTTCTGGTTTTAATGCTTAGTTTTATTGTTGTGTCAAATGATTTATATTATTCATTTTAATGAATAGCATTGCATTAAATGTTTTACCTTATATGTTTTATTTAGAATGCTTGGTCTTCTATTTCACTTTTAATTTCTACTGGGCATGGTTACAGGCATCTACATAAAGATGAAGTTCAAGCTTTTTTAGGGCCCATCACTTTTCAGAATTCCTAATGAGGTGGTCTGCTGGTTTGTAACTGCACAAGAGCCTGTTGTTGCAGAAGAATACGCGCTGGTCCATTGGTGTACTTCTCCGCATTACAGCCTCCAGTATTTTTCTATCGCAAAGTGACTCAGCAGTTACCTCTCTCAATCAGAACAGTTATACTCTGTACAAGTAACCCTTAAAACTGAAACAAGGTTTGTTTTTTGATCAAATACTTATACAGGTAGAGGGAGCTTACAGTTCGGCATAACCCTTTTCTGACACGAAGAATAAGTCCCTGTACAGACACATGGTTTAACAGTTCCTCAGGTGCAAATGTATTCCAGTCAATACAGAAAAACAGCCTTTCCTTATGAGTGGGAGAGAGAATATTTAAGCAGTACACTTTGTAAGTAGCTTTACATACTTCCAGCAGAGGAATAATAAACTCAGGTAGAGCAGTTTCATGTAGTTTCAGAAAATGACAGTTTAAATAAAAATATTTTTTCTACCCACTGCAAATCCACCGATGTACTATGTTCTTATAACTCCAACCACAGAAAATCATCTTGTGACACCAACTTGCAGCTCAAAACAGGACTTATTTATAAGGGCAATGAAAAGTAATACAGATTTGTGGAAATGGGGGAAAATTAAATGCAGTTCTCTGCTCAACAAGTGCTACAAGCTTTGCTTTGCACACAGTATTTAAATCTTCGGGTATATTCCAAATGTACTTACTAAAAAGTAGTTTCCTTGGTTCCAAAAACAACATTTCTCACAGTTAAGTAGGGTACCCTTCAACTTCAAACTCTGCAGTACAGGGATGGCTTCCTGCTGGTTACTTCCTTCCAACACAACTTTTCTGGATACTTCAAAAATGCCTTCCTTGGTTCAGAACACACAGAGGCAAGAAGTTGCCATTATGGGAAAGCAAACTGCATTATAAGTTCACACTTACAGCTGTTTCTGACTTCTTCCCACAGTGATTTGACTTCCTCTCTCCTGCCTGATACAACCTCTGAGGCTAGAAGTTAGCTAATCTGACCCATCCGTCCCTACTCAGCAGCCTCAACAACCATCACCGTGATACATCCTACATAACAGAAGGAAGAACCGGAGCAAGGCCGAATTCTACATCGCATTTGTTCAACACTCATAAGTGAGAAGTATTAATGTGTGGCTGTGTTATTATATATTGTTTCTAACACTGCATTGCGTGGAGAACTCACCCTACTCCAAGATACAGTGATATCAGGAATAGTGTAAAAGAGGTATGGTGAGCAGTGCTCTCCTCTCCGCCCCACACACACATTAGAGAAGAAAGAGGACAAATATCCCTGGCAAAATCACTTTGATAGTCTTAAGACGAGTTTCAGTTTGTGCTATTTATTTGACAATTAATCCTTAAAGATGACATGCCAAAATTATATTTAAAAGTTCAACAAGAGTGTTCACATGTCCATTTTACAAGTGTTGCTGTAAAAATTAAGATTTAAATTACTGCTAAATATGTAAGTTGCAAAAATTAAGATTTAAATAAAAGTTGTAATGCCTCTTGATGCCCTGAATTAATTATCACATGCAAGCAAGGCATATGTAATTGGGTAAGCATGGACTTGATTTAACTGTAATACCTAAAAAAATTATAACAGCTATACCTAAAAAAATTATAACAGTTATATAACTGACAACCTGTTAAATTAGCAGCCTGGGGGGAAAAAAACACTCCACCATACCTCTCAATTGTCCAGATTTTTGCCTCATATTTCTCTTTTGTTCCTCATAAAATGTGTGGTTTTCTAATAAATAGGTTGATAGGCTAACTGTTTTTGTGGCCCATTTTAAGCCTAGCCAGTTTCCCTCAAAGAGAATTAAACCCAGTATTTTGTGTTTGTGAGGTACATAGTTTAACCACTATGCCAACTCCCAACCCAAAATTACTGAGGATCAGTGTTACTAAATGGTGACAGGCAAATGGGTTTCAGTCTTCATATCCTTCTGAAAATGCATGCAAAACTGTTTATTCTAGCACTTTTCTACATTTATAAGAGCAGTAATTAAAATCTGTCCTTATTTTTGGGCCTCTATCCCTCCATTATTTTCCGGCTTTGCCCAGATTTTTTGCACTGAGAGGTTGAGAGGTATGTGCTCCACCACCATTCCATTCATGTGCCATCAGTAGCATACACTATCAGACTAGCCTTCCATCTGTTTACTACCTGCATCCCAGGCCAACCGCTAGACAGACACTTTTTTTATTTATTTTTCACTTTATTTATTAACCAGGTAAACTCATTAGACACAAGTGCTGTCCTGTTAAACCTTCACCCAGGGTAGTTGTCACAGTCTTAAAAAGGTTTATAATGTTAAGAACATAAGATGTGCCTTTGACAAAACCATACTTGGTTAGGTCATGAAGAAGGAGGTCTCTTGAGTCTGCCTGTCTATGTTTCAAAACAGGATTTTTATTCAATATTGACTTGCTGCAATCAGGGTGAACTTGTTGTGAGGCAAGTTATACCTTTCAAATAGCAAAATGTACCTCCTTCTAGATCAGGGTTTATCACTCAAAAGTGTTGTGAGATCCTGGAACAGACTGCCATTACAAGAAAGGAAATGTAGCTCACTAAAACATTCAAGAAGTCTTTATATAGTTGGTTTGGATTGAGTGACCACTCCCCACTGGCAAAGGTAAATGGTTCAGATCTTAGCCTAGTGGGCAAACTAAAACCTCCAGCACCCTCTCTGTCCAACCAGTGCTTTGTGTCACTGCCCAAGTAGCTGACACACACATACACTTTGAGATATGAGTTATATACAAACACAGAGACACTCCCGGGGAAGGCTGGCACAGATTCTCCAGCTGTGCCCCCTTTCTGCATAGTCTAAAATGTAGTACCAGCTGCCACTACCCACTAATATCAGCTACAAAAACGGCCCTTAACAAAGGGTGTCCAATTATTACTGTGCAATATTATTATCCAAATGGTAAGTGTGACTGAACAGCAAAGCTTATTGGAGTGACTTGGACAGTACCACTATTATACATGCAATGTACTCTAGAGCTTAAATTATCTCTACACAAAACAGCCACAGTTGAAAGGTTTAAAAATATTTAATAATAAATAATAAAAACACAAGACAATACTTCTTACTACACAGTGCTAGTCAAGAGTTCAGAGATCACACAGAAATACTTAAAATAATGCAGTAGAAAAGTTCTGATATCAATACAGAAAAAAGCTAATCTAGTCTTCTTATTTCCTAGCTATTTCTAAAAGAGATACTGAAGTCTAAAATCATACTTACATACAGAACACAGGCAGATACTAGTGAGTTGGATGTTCTTAAGACAAATGCAAAATACTCTCTGATTCTCTCTCTTTAAATTGATAACACAGTGCTGCCTCACATTACATCATTCTTAACAATTTTCTGTTTTCCCAGGCTAACAGAAACTCAGAGGTTAATAGCCATTTTGATCTTGCAACTGGTCAGGAAGCCAGAGCAATAAAATAAATTATACATATAAATTCTAGCCATTAACTCTGGCCTCAAAACAATAGGAATAATTCTTTCATTTAGACATCTCAACTCCGAGTTTTGACTTCAAACAATTATACAATGCTTGACTTATCAGCCTTCCTACAGCAGAGTGCACTGTTGTTACATTTTTGCAGTTTCACATTTAACAGCATTTTCTTCCATTTAAGAGAACAAGCCTGTGGCTTATATTAATATTTACAAATGACAGAATTATCTACAAAATTCTATTTGGCTAGGCTGGCAGCCTTCACCTATCTTCACAGAGGTATTAATGTGTGGCTGTGTTATTATATATTGTTTCTAACATTGCATTGCATGGAGAACTCACCCTACTCCAAGGTACAGTGATATCAAGAACAGTGTAAAAGAGGTATGGTGAGCAGTGCTCTCCCCCCCCCCACCTCACACACACATTAGAGAAGAAAGAGGACAAATATCCCTGGCAAAATCACTTTGATAGTCTTAAGACAAGTTTCAGTTTGTGCTATTTATTTGACAATTAATCCTTAAAGATGACATGCCAAAATTATATTTAAAAGTTCAACAAGAGTGTTCACATGTCCCATTTTACAAGTGTTGTTGTAAAAATTAAGATTTAAATTACTGCCAAACATGTAAGTTGCAAAAATTAAGATTTAAATCAAAATTGTAATGCCTCCTGATACCATGAATTAATTATCACATGCAAGCAAGGCATACGTGATTGGGTAAGCATGGACTTGGGTTAACTGTAATAAATAAAAAAAATTATAACAGTTATATAACTGACAACCTGTCAAATTAGCAGCCTGGAGGGGTAAAAAAACACTCCACCATACCTCTCAATTGCCCAGATTTTTGCCTCATATTTCTGGTTTGTTCCTCATAAAATGTGTGGTTTTCTAATAAATAGGTTCATAGGCTAACTGTTTTTGTGGACCATTTTAAGCCTAGCCAGTTTTCCTCAAAGAAGAGAATTAAACCCAGTCCTTTGTGTTTGTGAGGTAAATAGTTTAACCACTATGCCAACTCCCAACCCCAAATTATTGAGGATGAATGTTACTAAATGATGGCAGGCAAATGAGTTTCAGTCTTCATATCCTTCTGAAAATGCATGTTATTGCAAAACTGTTTATTCTAGAACCTTTCTACATTTATAAGAGCAGTAATTAAAATCTGTCCCTATTTTTGGGCCTCTGTCCCTCTATTATTTTTGGCTTTGCCCAGATTTTTTGCACTGAGAGGTTGAGAGATATGTGCTCCACCACCATTCCATGCATGTGCCATCAGTAGCATACACTAGAAGACTAGCCTTCCATCTGTTTACTACCTGCATCCCAGCCCTATCCCTAGATAGACACTTTTTTTATTTATTTTTCACTTTATTTACTAACCAGGTAAACTCACTAGACACAAGTGCTGGCCTGCTAAACCTTCACCCAGGGTAGTTATCACAGTCTTAAAAAGATTTATGATGTTAAGAACATAAGATGTGCCTTTGACAAAACCATACTTGGTTAGGTCATGGACAAGGAAGTTTCTTGTGTCTGCCTGTCTATGTTTCAAAACAGGATTTTTATTGGGTCTATATTAGAAACCCGAAAAAGCTAAATCCTGAATGTATGTACATCGACACATAAAGTTCGATGTGCATACAAAGCAAAACACGTAAACAACGAAAATCAAAACACCGAACGTGTTTTGTAATCAAAATGCGTCAAACGGGTAAGCAAAATAAAAAATAAACATTAATTTAATACGCTTTTTCAGGGGCGCAAGCCCCCCTGCACCCCCACACCCCCCT
The DNA here is from genome assembly GCF_019279795.1 of Protopterus annectens. Taxonomy (NCBI): domain Eukaryota; kingdom Metazoa; phylum Chordata; order Ceratodontiformes; family Protopteridae; genus Protopterus; species Protopterus annectens. The sequence continues at coordinate 1,240,771,838 of NC_056727.1, read as the reverse complement.
ACTTAACTATACCAACTCCAAGACCGTACTACAGTGGGGATAAGGACATAATTCTTTATCCCCACCATCATGCTGCTGGCTAAAAGACACGTTCGGCATTTTGAATTTCACCATTTACATGTTTCGCTCTGTATGCACATCAACCTTTATGTGTCGATGTGCATACATTCGACATTTAGCTTTTTCGTGTTTCTAATATGTAACCTTTTTATTCATTACTGGCTTGCTGCAATCAGGGTGAACATGTGAGGCAAGTTATACCTTTCAAACAGCAAAATGCCCCTCCTTCCAGATCAAGGTTTATCACTCAAAAGTGTTGTGAGATCCTGGTACAGACTACCATTACAAGTAAGAAAATGTAGCTTGCTAAAACATTCAAGAAGTCTTTAGATAGTTGGTTTAGATTGAGTGACTACTCTATCATCTTGGAGCATACATTATGATGGTCCTTGACGTTTATGCAGCTTACATGAAACTGAAAATGATTCTCTCCATCAGCTTGTATAATATGCTTGAGAGATTGATTGGATTTAAGGAAGGGCCTCCTTTGTGAAATAAGTCCATAACGGATAGCTTTCAGACCTCAGAGACAGAGCCAAATTGTAATGTTCCGTTAGAAATATGCAATGGGGATGTATTCCAGGCTATTTCAAACCACACAAATTAAACTTTCTGGTATCTTACCTGGTCTCATGATGTTTTTGACCTTACTGAGAACTGAGGGTACATGTGACTACTTCAGATGTAATTATTGGTGGGATCATGTTGGAAAGAGAAGGAATGGTTAGGATTCCCTTTTTTGGCCAGAAAGTTGCCCAAATCTAACAAATGGAATATAAGCTACATCTGCTGTCTATCTTATGGTGATACTATTTGTTCTGGTACACTACATTCTTGTTCCTCCCCTTTCATTTTTCAGAGTTAGTTATAGACAGTCTTATTATTTTCACCTGTTTTGATTATAAATTTGTACCTCAAATGAAGCTTCCCTTCTTTGGATTGTTTTAGTTATGTTCTTTTTGGATGGTGCTGACCTTAAGTTTGTTTCACCAAGATAGGTAGAGTTTGAACTCTTTGTTTGCCCTTTTATTTTAGTTTAAGATGTTAATTTTTGCAACACCACTACTTTGGTCTATTGCAGATTTTTCAACTCTATTAATGCCTCAATAGGATGAGTTTTTCACATCAACTACCTAATGTGATGCAGTGGACAATGAATGAGTCACCAACAGGTTGTCTGAAGGCTTCCTATTACACAATCCCAGGTGAGTCATGTATGGTGACGATAAAGGGCTGCATAGATGCTGCTTGAAAACATTTTTTTTTATTTAACATTTGTTTTCCGGGAAAGTCCAACTTGGAGCAAAGCCAATTTTCAGCAGAGGCCCAGGGAGAAACGCTTTGTAGCAAAATTGCTAAAAGATGGTATCATTTTTATTAGGTTAGGTTTAATGTATGTGAGGAATACTACAACAGTATGATCAGAGTGAAAAGCAGGTTGAGTAACATTATATTAGCACAGCTGGCAGGAATGTTTGTGAAGACAATATATGTTTTTTTTACTTCTTAATAGCATTTTTACATCTTGTTCAAGAGTTCTGTAAAAATCGTGAAGTCTAGTCATTGTCAGTATGAGTACTGTTTGAGGTGCAGTTTTTACAGACAATGGAGAGAGAATTTTAGGACACCAAGTAAAAAAGCATTTTTCATTACGTGGAAGGTTATGGGTTTACTTCCACTCCATGTCAAAAGAACTAACTCACTCTTTAAATTTAACTTAGGTGAATGGAGAGTGATATTTTTTGCTGTTCATGTACCTCCTTCCAAGTCTGTCAGGTGGGGCCTTTTTTTCCATGTGGGTACAGTCCATGGCACTTAGTACCTCAGGAAAATGGGCTTTATCATAGAAAAAACACACAGCAATGGCTCTCTGTTCTGGGGTACATTGGAACCACATATGCCCCCCTGTGGCACTGAGAAAATGATGGTGTATTTTTGAGGCAAATGCCTGAGATACTTCCCAATGTGTCCCCAGTAGGATGTTGAAAGGTTCATGTAGCTAATGTACATAAAACTAAATATACCTTATTATCCACTGGGATAAGTACTTCATGAATCCCATAGGGCTGCAGACAAGGACAAAACATTTCCACCATTTCTTGGATGGTGTTCCTAACCACAATGCAAGTGTTGTAGAGTCCATGAAATGTTAAGTGCGGTCAGATGTCCCTGCACAACAGTGGCAATGACAGCCTCCTGCAGATAACATGTGTACTAATGGGGCAGCAAACACTAACATTATTTCCTTAATCTGAACACAAGCATTTGGCTAACTTCAAACCTGCTGCATGTGCAGCCCCATTGTGCAACATTTATATGTTTATAAATTACTCCTCCATCTTACTTTGCCTCATTAACATACACAGAGAGGTTCCTTGTGATAATGTTGCTCCTTATCATGTCATTATACATTCATTATCATATACCATGCCAGACCATGCTGCCTGGCCTGACACATTGCAGTGCCCAGTTTTCTGAATTGCACACACACCCTGCATGTGGTTGCTCATCATACAAATTAATTTACCACAATGCAGCAAAGTTTTTTGAATCCCAGCCACTATACTACTCAGAACTCAACTGTTCAAATTATTATGCTGGGTAAATGCCCCCAATAAAATCAACCTTACAATAAAAACAAACAAAAAAAGTGGTGGCACCCTATGTGCCTGCAGCTGTGTCAGCTCATTCTAGAGATATGCATATTTTGTCTTGTTTTCTGCACAAAAATCTCAAAAAAAATCAGTTATTGCACTTCCAATTGAAGGTACAATAACTTATAGTAGACAGAAGTTACTATAAATTAAACAGTCGACATCTACATATTGCTGGTTGGATGCCTTGATGTCTGCAGAGGATCTGGGGCCTACTACTTCCACAGAGCTACAACAGCTGGGTATTTTAACTCCTTACACTCTGAAGTGCCTGAAACTGGTAGAACAGGTTTCTGGAATATGCTGGACAAGAAAAAAGAGAAAGAGATGTCAGAGAACAAGGAAAAGAGGTTGCAGAGCAGGCACTGATGTAAAGTTAAAAGCAAACCCCTACAGGCCTGTACTACCAACTATACTGCTAGCTAATGTGAGATCACTGCATAGCAAGATGGACTACATGAGACTGGAACTCTCCAACAAGAACAAGGTGAGAAATACTTATTTATAGATTACTGAGACGTGGCTGAATGGAGAGATAAATTATAGTGTAAAATTCTCTAAATTTACTGCACTATTTCATGCAGACAGAAAACATACACTGTGTGGAATAGCCAGAGGAGGTGGAGTCTGCATCTATGTTAACAAATGATGGTGCAGTAACTGTGAAATCATACTATCACATTGCTATGAAAACTTAGAGTTCCTGACATTAAATGTTGACCATTTTACTTGCCCAGGGAGCTGAATGGGGTGAGTGTAACAGTGGTGTATATCCCACCTAGTGCTAATACCACTGAAGCTCTAAATAAACTATGCAATTACATAGGTGAGCTGCAGAGCAAATATCCTGACTTTGTACATGTGGCAGCTGGTGACTTTAATAAAGCAGATCTGAAAGAAGCATTCCCACACTACCATCAGCATGTGGACATTCCTATAAGGGGGTGATAATATCCTGGATAAGGTGTACATAAACTTAAAGAAAGCTTATAAGGCAGTGCAACCTCCAGAGATGGAAAACTCTGACCATTATATCATCTTGCTATCACCAGCTTACAAAGCTTCACTGGCTAGAGAGAGACCCACAAAAAAACAAATCAGGGTATGGCCCAAGGGGGGCTATGGAGGCCCTCCAAGACTGCTTTGAAAGAACTAACTGAGATATGTTCAAGGAAGCAGCCACAGTGAATCAGTATCTAAACATTGATGAATGCACACAGGTAGTGATGCTATACATTTCAAACTGTATTGATGGGGTAACAAATACCAAGAGTAATCTATTAGAGCTAACCAGAAGCCATGGCTCACTCCTAAGGCACATGAGAAGGAGGGAAACATAGCTTACAGGGCTAAGGACAAAGCAGCCCTAAGTATAGCAAGAGGTAATCTGAGGAGGGGTGTAAAGGAGTCTAAGATGGAGTATGGCAGAAAGGTACAGAGCCACTTTGAAGATATAAAGGATGCAAGGAAACTATGGCAAGGCATACAGGAGATCACTGACTACAAAATCAGGTCAGCACAGTGTGAGGACAACATCAGATTCCTGGACAGATTGAACATCTTCTTCGGTAGATTTGAGGAAAGAAACAACAGGTTGGCACTAAAGCTACCCACTGATGAGAAGGACGCAATACTCAGCCTCAGCACAGAGGAGGTAAGAATAGAGCTAAGGAGAGTGAACTGCAGGAAGGTTGCTGGCCCAGACAACATACTGGTCAAGGTGTTAAAAGGCTGTGCTGATCAACTATGTACAGTGCTCAAGGAAATATTTAACACCTCTCTTACCATGGCAAAAGTACCCTCATGCTACAAGGAAACTAACATCATCCCACTACCTAAGGAAACCACTCCCTCCAGCCCTAATGACTACAGACCAGTCACTCTGACATCCACTGCTATGAAATGTTTTCAGTGGCTGATCAAAAAGCATCTTTCATCATGCCTACCTCCTAATTTTGACCCTCTGCAGTTTGCGTACAGAGCTAACTGATCCACAGCTGATGCCATATCAGTAGCAACTACACATCTCCCTTGGGCATTTAGAGGGCAACGACAACTATGTGAGGATGCTACTCATAGACTTCAACTCTGGATTTAATATGATGGTACCAATGTAGCTGATTGGCACATTTAGGAATCAGTAAACATCTCTTTAATTGGATCCTGGACTTCCTGATTGAGAGACCACAAAGGGTTCGTTTAGGTAAGAACACATCAAAGTGCATCACAATTAACACTGGAGTTCCACAGGGATGTGTTCTCAGCCCACTGTTATTCATCATCCTGACCCATGACTGTTATGCTAAGCACAAGTCCAACCATGTCATCAAGTCTGCTGACACCACAGTTGTGGAGCTCATCACAAAGGAGGATGAAAGGGTGTACGTACAGAGAGGAGGTGGCATCTCTGATCAGTTGGTGGTGGGGGAACAACCTTAACCTGAATGTAAGCAAGACCAAAGAGATTATCATCAACTTCAGTAAAGGAAAACAAACCATCCAGTGCTCAGGATAAATGGTGAGAGTGTGGAGAGGGTTAAGAGTATGAAATTCCTAGGTGTACACATATCAGAGGATCTCTCGTGGTCGGGAAACACCAGTCAACTGGTCAAGAAAGTGCACCAATGCCTCCACTTTTTAAGAAGACTGAAAAAAGCTAAGCTTCCTCCTCATATTCTCTCCACCTTATATAGAGGTGCAGTAGAGAGCATCCTCACCTGCACCTTCATACTGTGGTTTGGAAACTGCACAGTTACAAAAAGGAAGGCGCTACAAATAGTGGTGAGAGTTGCAGAGAAGGTAACAGGTTCCAGTCTTCCATTGATACGACATCTTTATTTTGCAAGAAGCATCTAAAAGGCCACCAAAAGAATACAGGACAACACGCATCCTGCGCATGGACTGTTTAAGCATCTGGCATCGGGCAGGAGATATCACAGCATCCGCTGCAGGACTGCAAGATTCAATAACAGTTTCTACCCTACAGTGATTAGACTTCTGAACTTGGGCACTAGTCCCAGGGGTCTAGACACATAATAAGTCAATTTTTATTTATTTGTGCAATATATACTTACATATATTCCAAGTAAGTGCAATATTTATTTATTATATGCATAGTCTGCATTATTTAACTTACTCAAGTGCAATATTAGACAAATAACTTAGGCATTTCAAAAGTTTTGTTTTACTTTAAATAGAGTAGTTAATTTAACTCAGGGGACGGTATTCTTTTCATATATGAGTGTTGATAAATGTCTCTGCTCTTTCTTGCATGCATTGGGAGTAGTAATGTATTTGTTAGTTGTGTTTATTCCTTTATTTGTATGTGTTGTTTCACTTTCCTTTGTAATCTCAAGAATTGAGCTGATGCACGAAATTTCGTTTAGGCTACACATGTGTAGTTCTAAATGACAATAAAGTTCACTTTGATTTTGACTTAAAGTTTTGGCAATAACATAAAATCAGCTACGTGAAGCCCATGTTCTCAGATAACACTGGATGGCTTCAGGGCTAAACTGAAGGGATATCAGTTAGAAGACATTGCCTTTAATTTCTTTTGTGACACTGGATAAGTCACTGTAGGATTGAAGACTTACTGTAACTGGCATGTTTACAAGTACTATATATAGGTATCACTCTGCTAAGAGAGTTCCACCTGGTAAGCAAGTACTGCAAATTCTGTACATATTTCCACATTGCTTGAAATCTTGTGAATATGGTTGCTTCATGCTACTACTTTTCTGAGTGTAGCTACTTTTGATACACATTTTTGTATTGTATTGTATTAAAATACAATTATATGATTATTGTATTTTAATGTAATATTGTATTTTGTATTGCATTGTATGTGTATATACTTTGCTCCTCTGGAGGCTAGGTCATGACTGAAAAGAGTCAATTGACTAGTCCACTCATCTGATTAGCAAATTTCAAATAAAATAAAGTAAACAAAGGCACATTCATTTCCATACTATAGTAGTAATGAGGTACCACAGTGCTTACACATATTCACAAAAAAGTAGGGACAACAGAAGACCAAACACAGATCCATGTAGATACCACTCATTGCATTCTTGGTTTTGAATTTTACAGTGCCTTAGTGGACTGCCTGTATGGTAAAGACATCTGCATAATCAGGTTACACCTGGTCTGTGACTCAATGATTTTGTAATCTAGAGACAATGGAATGGTGTACTGTACTTCACAGCTTAAACAATTTTGTGAGTAGGTCTGCAGCTGTTAACTTAAAATAAATGGCTATGCAATCAGTTACATTCAGCAATACAATATTAGCTCTACAGATGTTTGGAAATTATGTTAAGTATTGTAGAGAACATCTTGTTTTACTAGATAGGGAAATAGTTTCTAGGGAAATTAAGCAAGGCCACATATACAAATTAATGTTGTATGAGCATCTTTACATACAAGGTAATGCTGGCTTATTTCTAGAAAGCGAGGAGTGTTCTTTCTAAGAAAAGTCATGTTTACTGAGCTTTACATGTCTGGCTAAAAATTCATCTCCCAAGAAGACAAAAGTTTAACAATGGTGCATTAGCTAATGTAGGTAATCTCATTTTGCCAATTAGTATGAGCTTTTTTGACAAGTTTCTCGCTAACTGGTTAGAAACAGGAAATGTGGAAATTATGGCCACAATCTGCATTCTAACGTCTACTTATTGCTAGGGAGGAAGTAAGTTTGCTTACTAGTGAGTGAAAATGTACACACACTGACCTCCTCTACATTTTGAGTATACAACAGACCATGTACTGGATTTTCTGGAATTTGTTTTTATAGATGCTCTTCTGCTTTTCTGAGAAATCTTTGGCGGTTCCTCATGAGTGTGTTTTGCTATTCAGTCAGGTGTTTAATGCTTTGTTTCTCTGACAGCAGTCAAGCATTTGTTTCCCAGTTGTATGAAAGTTTGGAGGGTGTTTACCATTTTAATGTAGGTTTCTTCAGGTTGTTTCTCTTTGTAATGTGCATACTTCAATACACTGCAGAAGAACACAAGATAGGTTGTTGAAAATTGCCAGTAGGCTGCCTTACACGGTAAAGAACTGATATGTGTGAGTGCCAATTATTCTGTATACATACAAGAACAATCACAAGAAAAATAACTAACATCTGACTATGGCCCAAACACTGAAATATTAATGAAAACAGCTGTCAGGGATGCATATGAAATAAAAAAAATACACACACACACACACACACACACACACACATATATATATATATATATATATATATATATATATATATATATGATTAAACAGTTGAAGGAGGCTGCTAAGGAACCTGTCAGACTGGATTGTTTGTCTTCAAAGATTTTGTAAATCACATGACCTACTGTTTACTAAAAAAAATTTTTTTTCAAGAGTGTCATTCCAGCCATGCTCTTATTCTGGGTGTACTAAACAGTGTGTAGAGGACTTCTGAGTGGAAATGTTAACAACTTCTAGAAATACTGAATCTCTTTAGTTACTTTCCCTTGCCTTCAGGTAGTTTCAGTACTTCACTGTGTGGATACTGAGAGTTTGATCTGATGCTTCCCTGATAGAGGCAGTCATCCCATTCAGTGCTGCATATGACTCCTTTAGTGACACCATTAACAGCTGCCACCATTCAAAGAGCTTACTAGGAAAGTAGGGAACAGAAATAGATTGCCAGGTTTTTCTTCCATATCACACACTTACAGCTAAAAACAATTTACAGTCACCATGTCACCGACCATATTTTCAGGATGTGGTAAACAAATTAATTTACAGTCACCATTTCAACTTACCATATTTTTGGGATGTGGTAAGAAACAAAGAGTACTGTGACAATCTACCACTAGACCAGTAATCAAGAAGCCTCAATCCTCACCATTGGCACCAGTGGGGGACATACACTTTGAGGATAACAAGTACACACACAGTATTGCCAGATGCAGCTCTCTGCATCAAGTGCAATTTCCCTTAAGAGCACACAGAGACCACAGTCAGTCCGGGACTGTTTTCCCCCTCTTTCTCCCAATCCCCAGTAAGACTCCTCACTGGCACAGCTATAGGGTTGAGATCTTAGCTGAGTGGCCAAGCCAAGACTCCCAGCACGGTCTCTGTCCAACCAGTGCTCCGTGTCCCTGCCCAAGTAGCTGACACACACACTCTTTGAGGTTTGATTTACACACACACACACACACACACACACACACACACACACACACACACACACACACACACACACACACACACCTGGGAAAGACTGGCACAGGTTTAATAGCTATGCCCCCTTTTGCCCAGACTATAGACTATAAGGTAGTTATCAATGCCACCAGTCAACTCCTTATCAGCTACTTTAAGGCCTTTAACAAAGAGTACCCAGTCTTACTATGTAATATTAATATTAATATTAATACAAATGGTAGTTTGACCAAGAGCAAGGCTATTAGGAGTGGCCCACAAAGTGTCACCAAATAAATATGCAAGTACTCTCAAAACTTAAATATCTCTACAGAGATCTGCCACAATGAAAGGTTTAAATAAATTTAATAATATATAATAAAAAAACAAGAAAATACTCAGTATTTATTCGCAGTGACATCAGAGTTCAAAATCACAGGAAATATTTAAAACAACATTGCAGGACAGTCTCCAATAAATAAAGAAAAATATCTAAACTAAGCTTTGCTATATTCCTGGCTACATCTAAGAGAATTATACTATTCCTTAGTAACTTACTTCATCAGAGCAAGGCAGATGTTGTGGTGAATGGTTCTTGTCAGGTCCAAGACAGAATACAGAATACACTGTCTCTCTAAGAGAGTTCTCAAATTAATATCTCAATATTACTGCTGGGATAGTTTGCAGAATGACATTGTTTTGTGTCATCTGGTTCTATCCCAGGTGACCCCCCCCCCCTGCTGGAAGCTTGGCAGTATTAAGCATCTACCTGTGAAAATACATAGACCTCAGATCTTTGGCAGATGCTGGAAGTCATAAAACAATTGCATTCCTTCATACTTTCAGAGGTAGTAATTAGTTCACTCCGAAGACCATACAGAACGCTTTTCAGCACAGAGTCTGTGTCTAGCTGCACTGAAAACTGAAAGATACCATCTTTTATTGCATATCCATAAAGTAATTTAATTTCAGCTATTTTTCTGAAGTTAACCTCTCATATTCCAGTTTCCACTATTACAATATATACATTTAAACAGCTACAATAGTGCATGTATTTCTGTTCTCTTCCAGGATGGCACACTGTGGTTACATCTTAAGCACAAGCACTTTACAAAATACCTTTTTAACACACATACCAGTTTGATATACACATGACATACAGTAGTAATACAGTTGTAACACAAGCTTCTTATATAAATCATGTTGATATTCACAAATGAGATATAATTATTTATAAAATTCCAGATAGCTGTGCTGGCAGTATCTCCTTTCATAACACTTCTTCCCCACTTCGGAGACTCAAGCTATGTTTCCAAGTGACCCTTGAGAAATGTTTCTTGAGAAGGATGAGTCTATCTGGGAATACATTACCCCATATCCTGTCTTGAGAGTCCAGCTGCCTTAGCATTGCTGACCCCAGTACAGTGCTGCATGGTTCTGTCATATGCCTGCAACCCTAGGCTCCACCATAGTAATTTGGGATTTTGCTGGCTGGCTCCCTGTAGCCATAGATTCTCCTCAGACTCCACCTGCCTTCTACTGCAAATACTTGGCACCAGGGCCTCCCTATCATGGAAAGGTTTCATTATATTCACATGGTACAGTTTGTGCCCCTGAGTGGATAACTCAAAGGCTATGACAAAGAATGGATAATGTGATCCAGATACATAAAACCTTAAGAAACATCTGAAGCCTTAATGGATAGGAATGTAATGATAAGCATCTTTTAAAGCTAATGTTACCAAAAAAATCTAATGTGGGGAAGAAGGGGTAAGAGATTGTGTTGTAAAGGATCTTGAACTTGGGCACTATAAGAAAAAGGTCCATAACTGATCTCCAGGCATTTTCTTTTTTGGCTTCAGAAACCTTCTTGAATGAAAACCTATTCCCCACTGGGAAAAAATAATTAACCCCCTCCTGATAAAGCATGTGCTGTAGGACAGGAGAGAACAGAGGGGTTTGGTCTCGGAATGCGGAATAATTCCCTGCAAAGAAGGCATGTCTTCCAAATGAGTCAGTCTCATAACCCATTTATCTGAAAGAACCTGTTGCCAAAGACAGAGAAATGGAGAATCTGACTTTCTGGAAAGGATGACAGACTGCCAGGGTGGAAGTCGTGACAAGGCCCCTTACATACTCATTCTAACTTTTTTTTTTATCTGTCCTTTGTTTTGAGGGATTCCTGCTTTCTTTTTGGGAACCTCCCTACCATTGCTTTTTAATGTCTACTTACCAGCATATTGCTGAGACTGTTTTTGATTCGTTTCTTGCAGCAGTTGGACAAGGGAGCAATATAACCTTTGGAAAATTTAGAGGGAGGGATAAAAAAAATCTGTGAGATTCCATCTATTTCAGCTTAACCCTCTCATCACATTTTTGATAACCTTTGCAGCAGTGAGAAGCAAATCTCTATCCAAAGGTGAATGTAAAAGTTAATTTTTACATCCACTAGGAGGTTCTGAGAATGAAGATAGGCAAACTTCCTCAACATAGTATCAGTGGCAACCTCACTGGATGTAGAATTTACAGTCATAAACACACTTTAAATGACTATTATTTATTTATTTCCAGTTTGATGACCAGGGAGTTCCACTGGGCTCAGGGAGCCCATTTTCAGTGGAGGCCCGGGGAGAAAAGCTCTGCATTACATAGTGTAGTTATAGATACAATCATAGTAAAGAAAACACAATTACAATTTCATTTTATGCTACAGAACAGGAACAAATTGCTTGATTACATAGTATCTAAATATTTAGGATGGCAGTGGTAACTTAATTGTAAGGGAGAAAAATATTGAGAAGGAAAAGAGAGAAAAAAGGTGGTAAAGGTTATTTATAATATGTGCAGTTGTGATATTTACAATATGTACATTTAAGTTAGGTTAGCTTGTACTCAGAATTAGACAGGAGTGTAACAGGAGGATAGATTATTAGGCTAGGTGGGGAGAGTGAAATTGCATTTCCTATTAGAGGAAAGGTAGGAGTGTAGCTGAGTTTTAAAGGTTTCAAAGTTTTCGCAAGTCCTTAGCGAGACTGGAAGAGAATTCCATTATTTATCTAAGGAAAATGATAGCAGAAGCTGACCAGCAGGACGACTGGGTTTGTGGACAGTGATTAGGTTTTGGTGAGTAGATCTTAGAGTTCTCTGAGGGGTGTAAGGTTGGAGGATGTTGGTTAGTGCCGGGCACTTAGTAGGTTGAAAAAATAGTTTGTGGGCTGTAGTAATTTGGAGATAGTCTAGATGGCTGGAGAGTTCAAGCCAATTTAACAAATGAAGGGCAGTACAATGATGGGAGGAGAATTTGGCTTTGGTAGCAAATTTAGAAATCTTATTATAACAGACTTTCAATTTAGAGGAGAGAGAGGCAGATAAGTTTGTTAGTAGAGGAGCACCATGCAACAGTGAGGAGGAGTAGATAGGTAGTGGCAAGAGTTTGTCTGGTGGGAGGTGAGAGAAAGTGGATCTTTCTGTATAGCATACCAAGTTTTACATGGATTTTCTTAATGTTTTGCTGGATGTGAGTGTCGAATTTTAAGTGTTCATCAATAGTAATACCAAGTAAGCGAAGGGAACAACCTCTATAGTAGAATTGTTTTGGCTAATAATTTGGAATGAGTTTTTATCAAGAGGGGTAGCTTTTGAGGGAGAGAATAATAGTATTTTGGATTTGTTGGCATTTAGCGAAAGGTGGTTTTGGAGCATCCAGTTTTCAGTGGAGGAAAAGCAGTTTGGGTCACTGTTTGAAGCTCTGAGAGGTTAGAGGCACAGCAGACTAAAGTTGAATCATCTGCATATTGTACGATTTTGGTGTTGGGTGTGGCTTTGTGGAAATCATTAATAAAGATGTTGAACAGCATTGGACCAAGTATGGACCCCTGGGGTACCCCAGTGGGGGTAGGAAGGAAGGTTGAGGTGCCTTTCCCCCACTTCATGGCTTGAGACCTGTCAAAGAGGTAGCTTGAGAACCAGGATAAGGAATTCTGGGAGAGATGAAGGCTAGAAAGATGGTTCAAGAGATGGGTGTGGGAGATGATATCGAATGCCTTGGACAGATCTAGTAGAACTGTAGATACTATTTTTCCAGAGTCACGGGCAAGATTTACTATGTCTAAGGAGGAGAGAAGGGCAGTGATAGTACCAGGCCAGGTCAGAAGCTGCGTTGGGTTGGAGTAATTAGTTGGTGATTGGCTAAGAATGGCATAAGCTGAAGGTGGATGCATTTTTCCAGGAGTTTTGAGATTGGGAAGAGGATAGCTATGGGGCAGTAGTTAGAGACGCTATTGTTTTTGCCTCCTTTCTGGAGAGGTAGAATAAAGGCAGCACACCATAATTTGGGCAGATAGGATTCCTGCATGGATCTACTGATCAAGATGCTAATGGGGAGAGCATTACCATCTGCGGCTACTTTTAGGACAGAAGATGGGATATTATCAGGGGCATTGGAGCATGGTTTTAATTTAGACTACTGACCTGAAAAAAATAAAAGAAAACAAACCATTTCGCAGGGAGGACTTGCAGATTAAACATTCCTCATATTTTAAGTTAATCACAGTAAACTTTAAAATGTGAACCTGACAACTCAAAATTATAAAAATGAAAAGTTGCAGAAACAAATACTTTTCCCCATTCTTAAAAATTGCTTTACCATCCTTGTCAAAAGGGGAAGAATTAGAGTTAAAATGTTTGGCAGCAGCTGGATTAACTAAAGCTACAGCTGCTGGGTCACATTTGGGAAGAGTGTATAAAAATGTAAAAGACAGAGTAACTTTATACATTACATCAGGAAAATTGCAGGCAGTGGCACACACTTCCTCCAGAGCCGATAGAACTGGGGAAATGGGTAAAGGTTCTAGAAATTACTTCTGCAACAGCTGACAGTATTTTCTGGGGGACTGAGAAACCTCAGTGTTCTCCCACTCAATACACCTGCACATTCTGGAAATAGTCCTGGAGAAAGGGAATCACTGATAAGGAGATTCAGGTAACATGCTCTCCATTGAGTTTGAATCAGAATTGTGAGGAAAATTAAGTCAAACACATTTTAATGGCAGCAATACCTTCCTCAGGGATGGGCACAACATTCTGGTTAAGCAAGGATACTTTTCCTGCCTCTTCTTGCAACACCAACAAAAGTGGCTCTCCCTTCCCAATAAGGGGAGCCCAACAGCTGCAGAGGACATTGCTAATCCCCAGTGTATGTTGTTGTTTGTCTTTTTGGCTTTTCCCGGTTAGGGGTCGCCACAGCGGAACTCCGGTCCCCTAATGATTGGCAGTAGATTTTTTTTTATGGTGCCGAGTTGCCAGCCTGACACCCAACCTTCAGCGAAGGCACTCCCATTCATGCATGTCTTTCGGAGGCCACTCGACCGCTGGGAGGACATGCAGACTACACACAGAAGGCACTCCAGCCGAGAATCAAACAGGAAAACCTCTTGCTGTGAGGCAACAATGCTACTGCTGTACCACCGCGGCCTAATCCCCAGTGTATAGTGTCTGTATTTGCCACAGAGAGGGATCTAGGGAAAAAGGAGTGCAGTCTGAGGAACCAGCTTAGCAACATCAGATTTTCCTACATATGAGGCAAAATACTAGCCTGCTGTGGTGGCAGACACCTTTATCAATTACCACTTAAAACACAGGCAAAGCTACACTTATATAAAACAAAACAAGCCATGTGAATAACTTCTACTAGGTAAAAATTATGAGTAATGATCTTTGAGATATAAAAAAATATCTATTGACAATTACCTGGATAAGTGTATTGCCTGAGCAGTACTAAACACTCCAAAAATTGTTTCTTTGTGGTCAAAACCACCACACCTCTCATGTGCTAGTGTATTATCACTTGAAGTTGCTGCTTCACAATAAAAAAAGAGCTGGTTTCCTGATATGATGAATTTGCACAGAAATGCCTCCTGTTACAATAAAATAGTTACATTTTCCACCAGTCTCCCTCATAGGACTCACAACTGTCAAATATTAAAGCAATTGAACTGGCTTGAACTACACAACTACCTAACATACTCACAACTAACTTACAGCACACAAACTCATTCATCATCCAGAAAAATGCCCTGCACTACAAAACTTATTACTGCCCTACTGTCCAGCAAGGGACCTCCATTCTAGTAACAAATTCTTATTACTTACAAATAAGTCAAATAATGTTGCAGGAGACTTGTTCTACTTCTAATACATTGCTAAACTCTGGAATAGTATCCCCACACAAATAAACTCTCCAACAAACAAAGTAGTTTTAAACCACTGCTTAAACAACACCTTAACCAGTCCTGGCCCTGCACATATTTATCACCAGGTTAAAACTTTGTGCTTGCGGTACAATACTCTCCAGATACTCTCCTTAAACAGAATATGCTCAACCTCTCACTGAAATAACAAAACAATTTTTATACATAACTGCTGCCTGTACAATCCACTAAGTTGCATGTAGGTTTCTCTTTAGTAAATTCCACCACAGTAAAATCTTAGAATGTATAAATAAAAGTACTGTTTGTGCATAAATGTAAACAGAAATGTAACTACTCTGTATTTAACTGGAACTTAGTATAATGCAATGTAAGCAAAAAAAGATGTTATATACTCACCATAATGTTCCATATGAGTTGTTCATCTCGCCTTCATTCTTACAGATTGGTTCAGAGCTGAGTCGGCCTATTACAAAGCTCGAGGTCTTCTTGTTTGCTGCATATAATAATAGCCTCACCTCAGGCTTTGTGCCCACTGAATGATGCACAGCGATGGTTATCCCACTCCACAAAGCGGGCTCCATCATGGAACCCGGGAACTACCGCCCCATTAGCCTGACGAGCCTGGTCTGCAAGGCCATGGAACGTATCATCATGGAACTTATAAACAAAGACATTGGTAATCTCCAAACTCTGGACCCCACCCAGTTCAGGTTTGTAAAATTGAGATCATGTCTCCTAAACCTGATTGACTTTTTTGAAGCAGTCAACAAAGCCATAGACGAGGGTAAGGTGGTTCACACAGCCTATCTAGATCTCGCCAAGGCTTTCAACACCATCCTCCACTCTGGACTTATAGATAAACTCACTAAACTAGGTATAAATCCCTATGTCACAAGATGGGTTGCCAGCTGGCTCACTGACAGAATCCACACTATGAAAGTAGCAGACTCCACATCTGACTTCAGACCAGTGACAAGTGGAGTACCATAAGGTTCAGTCCTGGGTCCTCTCCTGTTTGGTATCTACTTCTCTGAAGTACAGGCTAACACAGAAGGTCTTTGGCTAATGAAGTTCGCAGATGACTGCAAACTAGGAGCCATAATCAAAACTCCTAATGATGTGGACATCCTACAAAAGGGCCTCACTAAGACAGATGCCTGGTGTCAAAGCTATGGCCTCAAGCTCAATGCCAAAAAATGCATTGTTATCCCCTTTGGTAAAAACTCTTTACCCATGAACTACCACATAGGTGATAGTCTACTTAACACTGAAAGTGTGATAAGAGACCTTGGGACACAGATGGACAGTAGTCTCTCCTTTGAAAATCACATTGCCACAGTAGTCAGAAAATCCTTCTATGTGGCACACCTCATCACAAAAGGTTTCTCATCCATGAAAAAAGAGGTCATTGTTCCTCTCTACTCATCACTCATTAGACCCATTATAGAGTACAAACACCCCCTTTGGTATGTACCTCACAAGACATCTACAACAACTGGAAAGGCCGCAGAAATACCTCACAAAGAGGATTACTGGCCTCAAACAGATGCCCTATACAGACCGTCTCAAAAATCTCCAGCTTTACTCCATCGCATATCGCCTACTCAGAGGCAATCTCTGCCTAACATACAAAGCTATGTAAAATCCAGAGCTGTAGGACATGCTCCACTTAAAGAAATCCCAATCCCTCCAAGCTACATGCTCTAGGGTCCGGGACCTAAACCTTGTCACCACAATAAACAGAACATGCTGGAGGAATAGATTCCTGTCCCAGAGACTTCCCATACTCTGGAACAAACTACCTATCTATATCAAACTAAGCTCCTCATTAGCACTCTTCAAGAAAAATCTTGATGATTGGATGGGAAATAGGAAATTTACCCCGGGGATCACTTCTGTGGCTCTGCTCGACAGTGGCACAGGAAAATATTTTCCTGGGTGGCAAAAGCCAGGGTACCTTTTTGGCTAGGCTTATATAGGCCCTAGGCTTGGTAGGGATCAATGTTATTTTGAGAAGCCCATATAAAAATCTTCTCCACTTGCTAAGGTATAGCTTCCTAGTAGAGGACTTATGAGAAGATATCAATACATTCTGCATTTCATTTGAGAGGTTATGGAACCTGGCTATGTTAGGAATTAGAGCAGCCAAGCTGTCAATTTCAGGGACTGAAGAGAGGGATGAACAGCCCCTGATGAATGCATCAGAAGATCTGGAACTGGGTCCAGAATCCAAGGCTCTTCCAACAGATGAAGTCAAAGGAAGGGGAACCAAATCTGATGAGGCCAATGATGGTCCTTCCCAGGGCTTTTGCTTTCTGCAATACTTTGGGTATTAAGGGAATTGGTGGGAATGCATAGAGGAGACCCGGAGACCAATCGTGTATGAGTGCATCCCTTGGGGCTTCTCCCAGAGGGGGAATCAGGACAACATAGCTTCTGCATTTTGTGTTCATGTGGTTGGCAAAAAGGTCGCAGCAAGGCTGGCTCCACCTGCGGAATATTCTCTCCGCTATCTCTTTTTTGAGGGATCACTCGTGAGGCAACAAAATTGCCCTGCTCAGTTTGTCTGCTATCACGCTGGGTTTCCCAGGGATGTATGATGCTATCAGAAAGTGCTTGGTGGATGTAGCCCACTGCCGTACTCTTAGGGCCTCATGACAAAGGGGATAGGACCTGGTTCCTCCTTGTTTGTTCATGTACCAGACCACTGACATGTTGTCCATCTGAATCACAATAGTACCCAGAGGGAGAGAGTCCTGGAAATACTGCAACACCAAAAGTACCACTCTCATCTCCAATATATTGATATGCAGATGTGTCTCCTGTTTGGTCCATGTGCCTTTGGCTGCTCTTCTCTGAAATTGCGCCCCCACCCTATCAGGGAAGCGTCTGTGGTCACTGTGGCCACTGGTGAGGGTAGGATAAAAGGACGACCTATCGTTACATGAAGAGAGGTCAACCACCACTGAAGATCCTTTTTGCATGTGTTTGTGATAATTGTGAGAT
This sequence comes from Protopterus annectens, assembly GCF_019279795.1. Classification (NCBI taxonomy): domain Eukaryota; kingdom Metazoa; phylum Chordata; order Ceratodontiformes; family Protopteridae; genus Protopterus; species Protopterus annectens. Next base: position 1,240,753,744 of record NC_056727.1, on the reverse strand, counting down.
GAGACATTGGGAGCTCTTAGTAAGACCATTGAGTGAATAACAGCCGTTGTAGAATGAGCATTTGCATGCGACCCATTGGTATCACTAATATTGCAGCTGCCATCATGCCTAACAATTTTAGCACTTCTGATGCTGGAGCCTTGTCTTTGGATATGATGTTGTGGACCTGCTGATGAAGTAGTAAAACTCTTTCTGCTGGAAGTTTTACAGTGGTGGTGGTGGTGGTGTCCAATTCTGCTTCGATAAAAACGATATGTTGCGATGGCGACAAGGCAGATTTTTCTGAATTTATTGCAATGCCCAGATGATTGCAGAGAGTAAGAGTGGTGTCCAAGGCTTGTATTAGCTGATGCCTGGTGGTGACAGTGAGGAGCCCATAGTCTAAGTACGGAAACACCTGGAATCCTAAACGTCTTAGGTGAGCCGTGACCACTGCCATACCAAAGGGCAGGGCTCGAAACTGGTAATGACTGGCTCCCAGCCTGAAGCGCAGATGATCCCTGGATGGGCTGGCCATTTTTTATATGGTAGTATGCATCCTGTAGCTCTATCGAGCACATCCAATTGTCTTTCCCTAAGAAGGGAAGTATCGACTGAACTGTGACCACCCAGAAGTTCTCTTTCTTAACAGATCTGTTTAGTCTGCTGAGGTCCAAAATAGGTCTCCAGTCCCCTGTCTTTTTTAGAACTAAAAAGAATCTTGAGTAAGTTCCGGATCCTGTCTGGTCTGCTGGGACTGGTTGGATGACTCTTTTTTTAGCAATGTTTGGACCTCTACTGTTGCTTGTTCCCTGTAACTGGGTGGAACATTTGGGATTTTTGTTGTCAATGGAGGGGGAGTGGTGGAAGGAATGAAATATCCTCTGGAAACTATACTTTGTACCCAGTTGTCATTTATTTTGAGCCAGGCATCTGGATACAAAGATATGCGACCCCCGACTGCCTCCACTGCAGGACAGTCAGGCCTCCTTTCAGGAGCGCTGGTAGGGCTTCCCAAGGAACTGGTCTTTGTCACCCTGGTTTTGTAGACCCCCCTCTGCTGTGAGGGTGGCGTCTTCCATTACTTCCCCCTCCTCTGCCCCTGGAGGGGGGCTCACCATGCATGTCCAGAAAGGCTCCTTGGGCTTTTCGGAACCAATCTTTCCTCCCTTTTGACCCTTGGGGTAGGGTCTGGTACGGGTGGAAAAATGGACTCCGATGGCAGACAGAGTCTTTCCTTCCTGCTCACACCTGGTCAAAATTTCCTTAACTTTAGGCCCGAAAAGGGATGAGCCATCAAAAGGGGTGTTGACAAAGGATGACTAAAAGGCCTATACAAAGGAACACAAGCACATCCAGGAATATCTCCTGAGAGCAATTCCTGTACCTTCTGCCCTACTCGTTCCATCAGCTGCATATGAAATGAGACGCATGGATGAGTTCACTATGGAATTGAGGGTAGCAAACTGGGAGGCAACTTTGTCTGAAGCTCTTGCAGCTAATGTACCTGAAGAGTATCTCCAAGCTTTTTTAGGAGGTCTTTTTGTAGTTTCGTAAAATGAGTGAAGTAATTCAGTGAATGCATGGCAAAAGTCACTGAACTGTATGTGTGCTTCCCGTATCTATCCATGATCCTAGAGTCTCTGTTAGGAGGATGGGTAGAGGAAGAAGTTTCTGGCATTTCCTTTTTGGTGGCTGCCGCCACCACCATGGCATCAACTGGCAGTCCCATAGTGAGGAAAGAATTTTCCTGGGGGGGCAGAAATAAATGTATTGGGCCTCCTATGGACAGGCACCATGGTGTCTGGAGACTCCCATGCCCTTCATGACACCAGCTCCATGCACTCAATGAAGGGTGGAGACATCCAAGAGGTGGAGGGTTGAGACCCAAAAGCCTTCAAGAGAACTGACTCATCTTCAGTAGGGTTGGTAGACTTCCAGCCACGCCCCTGCCTAAGGAATTCTAATATCTCAGCAAATGAGATATCTTCAGAGGGGGACTGTGGGGACCCTTCTGATTCAACTAAGTCAGTATCGGATGTGAGAGACTCCTGTGGGGAGTCTAGGTGCTTCCTCTTACAGATTCTCTTCCTGGGAACCTCATCAGTGGGAATTTCTGGTGAGGTCTTTGAACAGCAGGGGCCACCTAATGGGGCTTCCTGAGGCTCAGAGTCTCTACGCTTAGAAAGGATCTGTGAAGCAGAAGTGGACACGGGTGCTTTAGGGGAGGAGGTAGTTGGACTTGAAGTTGTAGATGTCTTGGGGGACATCACTCTCCTCATGACTTCAAAGGCACTTCTGCTCCAATGAAAAGGGACCGTTGGATCTGAAGAAACCACCGATCCCCTCGGCACCGGCACAGTGGGCTCTGAACCAGAGGTAGGAGCCGAACTCATCTGAGCTGCGGCCCCGAGAGGCAAGGTCAGAACTGACAGGTCAGTTTGAATATCCTCCCTGGACCCAACAGGAGAGTGTTGACTCCTAGACTCCTCGATAGGCACAGAGGAAGTCCGAGTAAATGGAACTGATGGCACTGGAACAGGCATCGGCTCCAAAGGCTTAACAATCATCAGGTCTGACTCCTCTGGCTCGGAAGGACTGGTATGGCTCAGAGGAGGAAAAGAAGTAGATGGCACTACAGTTTTAGGCTCCGAATCCAACTGGGTCAGAGCCGACAAAAATTTAACAAACACCGGTGTCTGTAGCAACTTCTGCACCACACGATCCACATCCAAATCGGAACGGCTGATTGAGGACCAAGATGAATGAATGGATGGAGATACTGACAGAAAAATAGGTGACTTTAGCACTTCGGATACCGGTTCCAGGATTAGGGACCAGCTCCGAAAAGACAGGACGCTTGGCTCTGAAGGCTGAGAAGCCAACGTCAATTTTTTTGGGGGTTTTGTCATGTGAGAAGAAGGTTTTAGAAGACTTTGAAGACTGGCTTGATTTATCCTGGTCACTCAAAGCTTCCTGGAATGAAGATTTCAGAAGTCCTCTTTCTTATCAAGATATTATTATGAAAGCTATGAAAAACTATCCCTAACTATTACTAACTATAACAATTTTTAGAAAGATTTTTTTAAGAAAAAAAGCTATACTGGCCCGAGCTGTGGTTGGAAACCTCCAATCTATTACAGCGGCAAACTAGATCTAAGGTAACTCTAGGTGCATCATGGGATAGGGACCTGGCCTCGAGCTGTTTGAAGACCTTGAGCTTTGTAGTAGGCCGACTTGGAGCCAAGGATCAGCTCCAAACCCATCTGTAAGAATGAACGGTGAGATAGAACAACTTTACATCGGAGCTTTTCTCCCTGGGTCTCCGCTGAAAATGGGTATTACCCAGTTGGACTTTCCCAGTAAACAAAGACAAATAAAATAAATAAATGCATTTGTTGAGTAATATTTCATAGGTTCATAGGTAGGTACTAGGCTATTTGCCCTAGGGCCTATATAAGCCTAGCCAAAAAGGTACCCTGGCTTTCGCCACCCAAGAAAATTATTTTCCTGTGCCCCTGTCTAGCAGAACCACAGAGGTGATCCCCAGGGTGAATTTCCTATTTCCCATCCAATCATCAAGATTTTTCTTGAAGAGTGCTAATGAGGAGCTTTGTTTGATATAGATAGGTAGTTTGTTCCAGAATATGGGAAGTCTCTGGGACAGGAATCTATCCCTCCAGCATGTTCTGTTTATTGTAGTGACAAGGTTTAGGTCCCTAGAGCGTGTAGCTCAGAGGGATTGGGATTTCTTTAAGTGGAGCATGTCCTACAGCTCTGGGTTTGACATAGCTTTGTATGTTAGGCAGAGATTGCCTCTGAGTAGGCGATATGTGATGGAGTAAAGCTGGAGTTTTTTGAGATGGTCTGCATAGGGCATCTGTTTGAGGCTGGTAATCCTCTTTGTGAGGTATTTCTGCAGCCTTTCCAGTTGTTATAGATGTCTTGTGAGGTACATACCAAAACAGGAGTTGTACTCTATTATAGGTCTAATGAGTGACGAGAAGAGGGGAACAATGACCTCTTTTTTCCTATAATATATGTATCTTGAAGCATAATTACCATATACTGTATCAACTTGCTTCTGTAAATCTTCAGCTAGATTTGTTAATAATAATTCTGTCCATTTATCATTTTAATTTCTATGTGCTATAATAGATGTCTGCCTTTTAAATTTGTGTCTTAAATATCCTGCAAATGTCTATGTGCTGTAATAGAAGTACCTTTACTAAAACCTATGCTTTCTGTATTTCAGATCTATAACTTTGCATACCTTGTTAGTGTCTTTTTAACTTTCTGTCTAATGTATAATAATTATGTAATGTGCACTGTATTCTGTAAATTAATTAATAAATTAAGCCTGACCTGTTATGCCTAGAGTATACAAAATAACTATTACTACTTATTCATTAGATAACTTAACTAGCCTGTTATAATTCTGTCACTTTACTACTGAATGCTGCATGGGTTTATCATTACTATCTACAATTTTCTTGGATAAATAGTAAGAGCTGTTACTGCATAAAACTATCACTAATAATATTAAACTGATCTTTACCACACTGTTTTATGGCATACAATACTGTCTTTAGTTTAGCTTGCTGAGCTGGCCTGTATTCTGATAACAAGTCTCTGCCTGGCAAATTGCAATTTCTGCATGAAATATATAAAATCTTGAACCATTTACATATAAACATTTATTACTAGAGCTGAATTGATCTGATTCTGGAACTTTACTTATCTGTCCTTTATACAAGTATGTGAAGTTTCTTCACATAGTAAAATTGCATTGCATTTTTTTCCTTACATGAGATTTGAACCTGTGGCTTTAGTGATATATAATATTTATGCTGCACTCTGGTCTTGCATGTGATCTGAACTTTTGACTGTACTGTCACTTTTAAATGTTAACATTGACTTTAAATTCTACATTCTGTAAAACTAGCCAAACATCATGTAATATCTTTAAATGCTTTTCTGTCTCTGTCTGTATCAAGATATTATTTACGCATTGCAACACTTTACCACCACAATTCAAAGGTAAAACAATGTGTGCTAAAACAAAACAATAACACAATTCATTTGCCAGATCTGTAACTGTCTTCTTCTTTTTCTTTCAGCTGTTCCCATTAGGGGTCGCCACAGTAGATCATCTGTTTCCATTTCTTCCTGTCCTATGCATCTTGCTCTGTCACACCAACCACCTGCATGTCCTCTCTCACCACATCCATAAACCTTATCTTAGGCCTTCCTCTTTTCTTCTTACTTGGCAACTTCATCCTTAGCATCCTTTTCCCAATATACCCAACATCCCCCCTAAGCACATGCCCAAACCAACGCAATCTCGCCTCTCTGGCTCAGATCTGTAACTGTAAACCCTTTATATTCTGCAAATTAACTTGACTGTCATTTCTGTTATACCATACACAACATGTGATTCCAGAATGGTAAATATGTATACCAGTTTTAAATCTAGTACTAGCCTGAAACTGTTACCTTTTTCCTTAATGGCCATAGAAGTGAAATGAAATGTCCCCATCTGTCTTTGCTTTTCTGAAAATAAGTTACTGTTTCTCAAAATATGGTAACTTGACAGCCTGCACTTCAGCTATGACAACTGAACCAAAATTTATTTTATCTTTAACCTATGAATCTGCATGCTTCTGTCATAATCAATTTTTGAAATTCTGTACATCACTTCCACAATCCACTGTACACAAAATTTTAGAAGTGTCATCTGTGTGCACTACTGTACATTCTGTAGCATTTTTATTTTTCCATAAAATCTTGTTACTGTAAGCCTGAAGACGTGTCCATACCTGGTATAGTACTGTTAACAGTCAGAAGTGCTGACTGCTGTAACCTTTGACCCTTTAAATCCTGACAATACTGCACTCATGTCCTCTAGTAGAGGTCTATTTGCAACTGAAATTGATGTGTCTGTATTAATCAGTACATTATTCCCCAATTTATTTTCTGTAAACAATGAAATATTGTCATTTCTCTCAACCTTAAACAATGACAGATAAGTAATTTTGTTTGGTGCTGGGTTGCCACACCCTCTATAGATAATCTGCAAATCCATTTTTATAGAACTAGCAACACCACTGACTTTAGCTGTGGTATACATTTTTTCTTTATTTTGTTCAGAAACACAATTAATAACATTGTCTTGAGCTATGGTATGAATTTCTTCTTTATTCTGCCCTGAAATCTGTATATCATTTATGCTGGTGTTTATTTTATCAAACTGATGATCTGCACTCTGATCCCTCTTATGCCCCCTCAGTGCAATATTTGCCCTGGCTTCAGAAAACAATAAACTAGAATTTATTACAATATGAACATCTGTGTTTGAAATAACGTGAACTTGAGACATTGCAAATGTTTGCTTTGTGTTTTGTCTGGAAATCTGCATGTTACGTATACTATGTTTACATCTGTATTTGCAATACTGCGACTTAACTCTGTATTTTGATTACATGTGCTGTAGCATTGCATTTACACTGATTTTTGTCTTCTGCAAAATTTGTGTTACTGACATTAGAAGCTGAATCATACAGCAAATCATTAGAAAGTTTACTGTGATTCTGTGTTTTAGCCCTTTTGCTACTAGAAAGAATTAACATTCCTGAACTAATAACAGTGAAGTTTAAATGAACATTTCTGTAACACAGTTTTATAAACTGTTTTACCCAATTTTTAACTTTAAACCATGCATTTATTGGTGCCTTTACTGTAGAAGTACAGTTTTGACATACTTATACAATTTACATTTACTGATGTATTTAAACCTTTTTGAGATTTACTGCCTGATTTAGCTAGAAAATGCAGTGTAATAAAAATTAATGCTCACACAAGGAAAATTGAAGTTGGTTTGAGAAAGTAGCCATGTGTCACACAGTTTTTTTTTCAAAACTTCCTCTTGTAAGGATTTTCTTGGCTCTCTGATGTCTCACTGGAAACTTGAAAGTCTGTCATCTGCTTTGGAGATGGTGAAATTTTCTGATACATTGACATTAACTGGAAAATGTCTTTCACACTGGTATCTTAGGGAGTCTGAAGTTATTTGAGATTTTACTGTAGATTTTCTGAAGTAGGAACTCTGCTTCTCTGTAAAATATACATAGTCTGATTGCTTGTAGACTTGCAAATTTGCTATAGGGTATTAGGACTTACTTTAACTGCAACTACTGTCCCCCACCCCCATTGATGGTGTCTCATCATTGTAAGAATTGACAGCACTATAGAATATTGGAATTAACTGGAAATAACTGTAAGAAACTGGAATGAGACTGGAACAAATGTTTTTATCTTTTATTTATCCAGAACTGTGCTGAACAGGTGAAAGTCTCTCCTTTATATGTCAAATATTCCTGTATCTTTCAGAATAAAAGTTTGCATACACTGTAGTTCAGTTAAGAATGTTTTATTATGTACAGTGGAGGTAGATGTCAACAATATCTGAATCAAATCTTAATGTCCATAGCTTCTGAAATCCTTATACTGTCTGTAAAGTCTGTACTTAGAATGTCAAATCTTACTGTCTCCATTAAGAATGCTGATAATTATGAACATAGCTTCCTCACTCATATTTTTTCCTCCTGAATGATATAATTAATATTCTGGAATCCTGGATATTTGACCTGACTTCTGCACTCACTCTCGAGTATCTGTACCAAACTTCTGAGGACTGCACTGCAATGACTTTCTGCATATCAGTCCAAATGAACTAACTGTGTCTGAAGTATCTCTTACTAATACCAGATCCTTGTATATGTGTACACACCTCTTCAGTCTTGATTTCCAAGCTTCATACCATCTAAACAAGATCTGTTTGCCTGCACTCAATGTACTGCACATTCTGTTAGCACATTTTATTTTTATCAGTATTCTTGACTAAAGGTTATTTTCGCTGATTGAAAGTGCATCACTGTGACTGTATGCAAAATGTGAAGGCCTGCTTTAATATGGCTGCATTTCTTGACTTATGAAAACAGAATACTGTACTTTTGTCTAGCAAACTACATTTAAATGATACCTGGTGTTACATAAATAAAGCTGTATTGTCAAGACCATGCACTATGAGTTCAGATAGGAAGAGTGGATGAAAAATGAAATCAAATTCTCTGTTTAAGGCCTATGGAGAGCATCGAGTCAAATCCTCATCTTCTGTATTATTTAAGATGATGTTTGCCAGACAGATGAAGGCAGCCAACGTACTATGCCCTTTCCTGAAAATATGACATGATTCAGGAAGCAGCCCCAAAGTTCTGAGGAAATCAAAAAATTGTACAGAGATAGCCTTAGGTAGGATTTTACTTCATAAGGGGAGCAGGGAGACAGACCTCAGAGAATGGAAACTGAAGTATATGGGGTATTTTAGGGGAGTGGAATAAAGACAGAGAGAGGAAATTAGAGAGATTCTGTCTAGTGGCTAACATGGGTTAGTCAGAGCAACAAAGAGAATCTTGGATTCAGAGATGAGGTAAAGCCACACAGAGAAACACCTCATTAGCAGCTCATTACCATGTCACTAAAGTGTCTGTCAGACCTGGAAATGCCAGTGTTCTTCCTATTAGACCATGTATTGCAGTGACACAGGCATCCCCCTTCACACACACACACACACACACACACACACACACACACACACACACACACACACACACACACACACACACACACACACACACACACATACACACACACACACACACACACACACCTGCACTCATACTCCCAGACCATTCACACACACATTCAAGTATCTACAAACAAGTTCCCACACACACTCATGGAAATAGTCACCTATACACTCTGATGCATGCTCCAACAGACAGACACAATCATAGAAATAGACAGGCACACACAAATACATCTATTTAGTTATAGTCCTGCCCTCTGTACACATGCATACATATGTCTACACACATGTATACAGAGACATACACCAGTGGTTCCACTATACTTACCTATAGTCATGGTAATAGCCGTGTCTACTCCTGGTGGAGGGAATGAGTGAACACCATCAAATGACAGTGTTCACTTATTCTTCTGAGAGAAAAAGACTCGACAAAGCAGTTTTCTGAATCACTGTGCTGAGTTAGTGCACAGCCATGTCTGGTTCTGAGGTTGAACACAAACAGCATTATCTGCTCCCTCCAACTTCCCCAGTGAGACTGCTCTCCATGCTACAGCCACTGTCAGTGGAAAACCACAGCAGCAAGGTCAATTGTAAAGGCTTACCATGATGGAAAAGCCTTTGAGGTTAAAGTTTCCACATCCTAGTAAGCCTTTCTGAATCCTACAGAGAAAGTTTTGACAATGCAGAGAATTTACCACTTGTGAGAGAAATGCTGAAGAAATTGATAAGAGGAATAGGAAAGAAGTCACATATATAGCTGCTTTACATGTTACACTGTATGACTACCAGTTATGTTTCACTGATTTTTTTATATTAATAAATATGTAACTTGCAATGAATAAATATTTAAAAAGAAAAAAAAGTTATTTTTTTTCAAGTATGGGACACCTTTCTTTGCAAGATGGTCTTATTAGATGTAGAGCAAAATAAAAATAGCACACATGCATTCTTCTGTTTAGGGGGAGGAACTTTTTTTAATCCCCAAACAATAACCTCATTTAACTTGTTTTGGCATATATATGGATGTAATTGCCATGTTATATCTGAAATGTTGCACTAACCTAAGTTTAGTGGGAGAATACAGCAATCAGGTTTCAGAAGGAACAGTGGGTCTATATTAGATCAGCGAACGCTTAAACAAGCGAACGCTGATTGATCGACCTTATTTTAGAAAAAGGTAAAAATATCGAAGCAACAGAAACTTGATTTTTTTTCCTAGGGAAAGAATTTGGTTGTCCGTTTCTGTTGCTTTGGTATTTTCAGTGCTGTGGTGGAAAGTTACAGGTCGGATTCAGGTAAGTGTGCATTTGTGTGGATGTGAGTGTTAGGGTGGGTTAGGTGAGTTAGAGTTAGGGCTCGGGTTAGGTATGTGTGCGATTGTGTGGACATGAGGGTCAGGGCAGATTTAAGTGAGTTAGTGTTAGGGAGCGGGTGAGGTGAGTGTGCGATAGTGACGGACTTTAGGGTTAGGGTTTGGGTTAAGGTAAGTGGATAGTTAGTGGTGTGTGCATAGTTTAGTGTAGGGTTAGGTGTCAGATTTTAGGTGTATGTGTGTGGATTTCTGTTTGTTTGGTGTGCTTGTGTTGTGTGTATGTGTTTTGGATCCGCGATTTTTTTCCCTAGGAAAAAAATCGCTGATTTGACAGTTTGAGATTGTAAGCTTTCACTTACATAAGGTCGATCAATCAGCATTCACTTTTTTAAGTGTTCGCTGATCTAATATAGACCCGGAACAGTATATGCTTATAGGCACAGTGAATATTACAGAATAAAGAAATGAAAGTTATGTACTTACCATTTATGATAGATCCATTTTGTCTGTTTTCATCCAGCTCTACCTGTGGGTTATCAGATCCAATTCAGATCTGAGGTTGGCCATTTCCAAAAGACTTCAGCCTCTGAGATCTGCCTCCTCTACCCATAATACCTAGCTCTATGCAGAATCACTTTAGATTGAGTTTACCCCTCTTCAAATAGCTTCCACTGCTAATTCTAAGAACATGACACCAAGGACCCCCCAGAAAAAAATGAGGGGAAGAAGTATCCTTGATTTGGTTGGCTAAGAATCGAGAGAAACACACTAAAGGATGGGACAGGTAGGAGAGATGTTTGAATTGGATGGAAACAGACAACACGGATCTATTTATGAGAACTAAATAACCTTTGCATCTGATGTTGTCTTCCATGTCTGGGTTCCACCTGTGGGACAGAGTCCCCAGCCACAGTGCACCCTAAGGCGGTCCTATGAGAGCACTTTCCACAATACAGTAGAACCAAAGAAGGCACTAGGCCTCGACTGAATATCCAGCTTGTAGTGAGAAACAAGGTTGAGTGGACCAACCCAAGCAGCAGCAACACAAATATCACCCATAGCAGCTCTGATGGTCCCTACTCCGGACCAGTAATCAAGGAGCCTCAATCCTCACCACTAACATCGGTGAAGGATGGCCACTAAGAGCAAAAATGAATTCACACAATATTTTCAGATGCAGCTTTCTGCACCATGTACATTTTCCCTTAAGAGCACACATGAAGCATGCTCCATACCTTTGGCTGGACTCTCTGTCTCTTTCCAGGCCCCAAACAAGACCCCACACTGACCACTTTGGAGCTCTGTGTCCCTGTTCCATGTACTTGACACACACACTTGGATATTTGGTTTACACACACACACACACACACACACACACACACACACACACACTCTTGGGAAAGTCTGGCACAGATTTACCTGCTGTGCCCCCTCTGCCCAGACTATAAGTTAATTACACTACAACCAATCAGCTATACTAAGGCGCTTACAAGGGTACCCCATTATACTGAATAAAATGAATACTAATACAAATGGTAGAGTTTGACCAATGCAGAAAGGCTATCAGGAGTGGCCACAGTGTCACTAAAATAAGCATAAGTACTCTTAAGATGTTAAAAGTATTCTCTAAAAGACCAACCACAATGAAAAGTATAGAAATATTTAATAATAAAATAGAAACATGAGAATACTGAATATCTAGTTACAATAAACACAACAGTTTCAATCACAGGAGATATAAAAAATAACAGTTGGATAGATTCACACAGATGCAGGAAAACAATAACATAACTAATCTCACCATATTTTCCTGACTAAAAAATTACTGTTCCCTAGCTGAGTTACTTAAAATAGCAAGGCAAGATGATGAGCATTGAGTTGCTTACTACAGCAAGGCAAGAAGAGGTGTGAGATTGTGTGAGATATCCGTGAGAGATCTTTCCTCTCAGGTTTCAAAAACAAAGTGCTACTGCAAGAGTTCCATCATATCTCTCACTTATATCTAAAGAATCATTTCAGTACTGGTTATAGACAGCTATAAAACACTTTTAAAAAATTCCACCCTTTAGGGTAACAGTTAATTCACCCCTAGGGACAATAAAGTAAGATTCCTAGTCCTGATTTTTCCAGAAATGTTTGTTTCTGGCTGCAATCAGACCTGTAAGATAAAATATATATGGCCTAAACCAACCCATTTAATTTTCAACCTATTTTTCAAAATTAGCTGGACTGAGATTAACCTCTTCCTTTCCAACATTTAATCAGTTATAATAATACTGTCTGACATACATGTATATCTCTTTTTCTGTCCAGCAGGACCCACTGTTGATGTATTTTTAACATGAGCAACTTTAGAATACATTTTTAACACAAGCATCTGTACAAATCAGTGTGATAGTCAAATGACATAAAATTCTTAACAAAACTCCAGCTATGCTATGATGGCAAATGTTATACATGCACTGTCCTACTCTCCCTGACATAGATGGCACTACCTCGTATCGTCACATCTCTCCCCTCTTTGAAGACTTAGGCTAGTTTTTCAAGTGACCCTGGAAAATGTTGCTTGAGAGAAATGGGCCTATCTGGGAACACACTAACCTATACCCTGTCTTAAAGGCCCATCTGCATCTGCATTGCTGACCCCACTACAGTGCTGCATTGTCATGTCATATGGCTGCAGCTCTAGGTTCCACCTTAAGAACTTGGCATTTTGTTGGCTGGCACGATGTAGTCATGTTAAGGGATTGTGGTCTGCAACCACAGTGAATTTCTTTCCATACAGACAGGGATGAAGTTTCTGCAGTGCCCATATTATGGCCAGACATTATTTTTCTACAGCTGCATAACATTCCTCCTTGGGCTAAAGTCTATGGATGAGATATACAACTGGGTGCTCTTCTCCCTCTGAGGAAACATGGCTGAGTACAGCCTCCACCCCATGGTTTGAAGCATCCACCTGCACAACAAATTATTTGCTGTAATCTGGACTTGCTAACACAGGGGGTCCTCCCAAAGCCCCTTTAAACTTTTGGGATGCCTGCTCACAGGCTGGGGTCCTCACTACCTTATCTGGTCTGTGAGGGGAGCAGCTTGTGTGCGATAAGTGGGAACAAACTTTCTATAGTACCCCGCTGTCCATAACAATGCCCTCACCTGCAACACTACTTAGATTTCTCAAACATGGGTAGGGGATAGCTGCTGGGACATTGCTATCCCTTCCACTGTGGTGTCAGTCTGAGCCTCACTGAGAAGATCAGTCACTGCAACCCCTCAGACTACTCCTGCCATCCACTGCAAATAGTCAGCACCGGAGCCTCCCTAACATGGTAAGGTTTCATCATGCTACATGGTACAATTTGTGCCCCTGCCTCCTGTCTAGCATGTTTACCATGTAATTAACATTGCCACCTTGAAAGGTCCATCCTAAGCTGCCTGCAGCTTACTGTATCTGATAAGAATGAGCACCATAACATGCTGCTGCACAGCATACTCTTGGGCTTGAGCATTCCTGTCATACCAGATCTTTTTCTGCTGTTGGTATACTGACGGGTTCTCCTGGGACAAGCTCATGAGCTCACGAAGCCTTGTCCTGAGGTTTAGGACATATGCCATAACAGACTCCTTGTAGGATTCACACTCACCCTCCCACTCATCACGAATCAAATCTAAAGGCCCACTCACCCTATGCTCATACAGAAACTCAAAAGGGTGAAAAACCTGTGGATTCCTAGGGTGCTTCTCTGTATGCAAACAGCAGATGGGGCAAATATTTGCCCCACTCTCTCTTCAGCTGGTCTGCAAATGCCTATAGTATGGTCTTTACTGTAGAGTCTAACCTCTCCACAAGACCATTAGTCTGGGGATGGTAGAGGGTGGTCTTTAGGTGCTTCATGCCACAGTCCTTCCATAGACAAGCCAGCAGGTCTGACATGAAATTACCACCTCTGTCAGTCAGTAGTTCTCTCAGGAAACCTACCCTGCTGAAAATCTCTAACAAAGCATTTGCCACCTTCTCTGCCTCGATGGAGGACAGAGCCACCACCTCAGGGTATCTAGTAGCATAATCTACTACCACCAAGATATACTTCTTCCCTGTGGAACCTGGGTATTCAGAAGGCCCACAATATCCATAGCTACTCTCTGAAATGGCTGTTCAATCACAGACAAAGGCATCAAAGGAGCTTTGACCTTGTCTCCTCCCTTGCCTACCCTTTGGCACTGCTCACAGGTCCTGCAGTACCCTGTTACATCCCTTACAATCCCAAATCAATAAAAGTTCTGCATAATACATCTCTTGGTGTGCTTTATGCCCATATGACTTGCAAAAGGAATGTCATGGGCTATGGCTAGAAGTGCCAGACTGTATGCTCTAGGCACTACCAACTGCTATATTACCTCACCCTCTAGCCCTCCCTCATGGGTCCACTCTCTATACAGTAACCCTTTGTTCCAGTACACAGACTTCCCTTTTCCTTGAGAATCAGATGCCTCCTTAACTACCTCCCCCAAACTGTGTAGGGTAAGGTCCAAAAGCTGACCCTGTCTCAACTCTACCTTTGTGACCCTTCCCAGCTCCCTTTTCACAGAAAATCTGTAATCTTCTGACAGTGTTGCCTCACTCTCAGGCTGAGTACTACCACTCACCTCTGTCCTTGCAGTCACCCTGTCTACAGGAACATCAGTACCTACCAGCAGCTGTGGCTCACTTTCAGACTCACTGCTACAGGGTAGCTCCTTCCCTGAAATAGCCACATCACCAGTACCAGCTTCAAGTGTGGGGTCTATCTGGGTCTCCCTGAGGCTACCAGACCAAAATGCCCATCTCCAAGCCTGACTATAGGCAGCTACATGCACACAAGATACTGCATTAACAAAATCATTCCCTCTCAAGACATCTGCAGTGATATCCTCAAATACAACTACCTGCTTGCTTTCTTTTCCACCCTCTCAATCAAGGTGAACCATGGCCAAACGTATTTGGAATGGGGTCCCTCCTAAAACTCTGACTGGAATGGACTGCCCAAGCAAGTACTGCTCCTCTCTAACCACTGCAGGCTTCACAATGGTTATTTCAGAGGCTGTGTCTCTCTTAGCAGTCCTGTCTTCCATCTACTAAGACAGAATACAAACTCTGGTGATAGTTTGGTACCCCTGTTGTCTCCAGACAACTTACCACTGGCAAGCTGTTATTCCCACTTGCTAGCTCCCTCACCTTTTGCTCTCCATGTTGCTTCAGTGGACATTTGTATGACACATAGCCCCTCTGATTACATACTTACATTTAAAACATCTAGCCCTTGATCCTGGTCATGTACCTGAACTAGTGGCTTCCTCTATTACTGGTGGACTCTGTTGGGATGGTTTATGCTGCCCACCCTAGGTTCCCCTACATCCATGTGCAGCACTGGGTATCACCTTCTTGTGCAGTGGTGTCCTGTTTGCTAAGTAGAGATCCCCTTTTTTCCCCAGCTTATCTGCAGAGTTACACTCCTGGTTTGTCAACCAGATTCTCATGTCCTCAGACAAAGTGCTAAGGGCTTGTTCTCTCACCAAATGGTCAGCCAGCCTTTCAAAAGTGGTGATTTGACACCCACTCACCCACCTATGAAAATAAGTGCTTAACTCAGCAATATAATCACATACACTTTCATCTGCTTTGTGTCTATGCTCATGAAACCCTTTTCTGTAAGCCTCAGGTGTTAACTTAAAACATTCCAATAACACTGAACAGGTGAAAACATCAAAACTTCTAGGCATCACTATTGATGACAAACTCTCTTTTGAACACATCCTCAATACAATTAAAAAAAAAACATTTCAAACTTGGCAAACTGTTCCAAAATAAACTCTACTTAGATAAACAAACAAAAATAAAACTAGCTAGCATGCTACTTAACCCCTCCCTCCTGTATGGAAATCCCATTTTCACAAACCTCCACACATCTCTCAGTAATAAACTGCAATTATGTTACTATAAGATAGCAAAATTTGCCTCCAGCATGCCAAACCACTCACATCACTGCAAAGCCATTACAAACTTATCTTGGTTTGAATTCTACCACTATCTCTATTACACTCAGTTAACCCTCACCCACAATGATAACCTAATAACTGCCCTGCACTCCAATCTATCCTACACACATACATCCCAACTAGAACCCTCCAGTCTTCTAATAAGCTACTTTTAAATGTAACCAAACCCAACAAAAGAGCTGGATGATATATTCCTATAACATTGCCAAACTATGGAATGACCTCCCCTCCTACATTACTCAACTAGACTCCCTAAAAGCCTTTAAAGCTGCACTCAAAACTCACTAAATAATCCCACCTGCACCTGTGAAATACAGTGTAAACCTCCTTAATCCTAAACATATAACTACTCAGGTCCTACTTTTTAAACCTCTGTTATACTAACTCTTTCCACTTCTGCATTACTAATATTTCTACCTATAACAGTCTGAATTTATATTTATGACTATATTCTTCTGAATGGAAAAGTATTTTGCTTTGTATCTTTGTATTTTACTTTGCATTTTCTGAATGGAAAAGTATTTACTTTGTATATTTACAGTATGATAATATCTATGTACTTCAAATTCACATAATCCCACAGCCCTGTTTTATGTTCATGTATATAGTTTCTTTGTATCTCTGTATTTTTTCTGTGAATTATTTGAATATTGTGGAGTTTTTCTCCCCGGGCCTCCACTGCAAATGGGTTTCTGACCCAGTGGACTTTTCCGGTCAACAAATGTTAATAAATAAATAAAATAAGTAAATAGACTTTGTCATGGTTTAAACAACCAGTATCAGACAATTTAGAAACAGCAGTTAGAGCTTTACCATGGAGTAAGGGGTGTCAGGAACCATACCCACAGCCCTTGGTCAACATTATACTGTTTACATATTCTTTCAAATATATGAATAAAAGTATCAAAATTATCACCATCTGAAAACTGTGGAAGAAATTTGCTGACCTTTATTGCTTCTGGGGTTCGGTTATTCCCTTCCCCATTACCTCCATGACTCTGACAAAGAGTCAGCATCTCCCTCTCATGCTGGTGCTGTTTCTCCTTTTCTTCAGCCTCCAAATGCTGCAGTCTCTCATTCTCTTTGACCTTCAAATGCCACAGTCTCTCTGCTGATTCTAATTCCATCCATTTTGTCTGTCGCAGTCTCTCATTTTCTTCAGCCTCCAAACGTCACAATCTCTCTGCTGATTCTAATTCAATCTGTTTTGCCTGCTGCAGTCCCTCCGCTGATTCTAATTCCAAATTTTTGACCTGCAGTTCAAGTTTCTTTAACTCCAGATGGGTGTTTAAGTCCTCTGAGGAAAAGTGAACTGTTCTGTTTCTGAAGGATGCAAATCCCCATAACCAGACTGGTTGTCTTCCTGGTTGCTGGTCTGTGCTGCACCTGCAATTAAGGCTGAAATCATTTCCTCTTTAGTCAGGTTGGCATGCACTACACTAGTCCTTTGGCTTTGCATACCCTAGCCAACTGGTTCTTTGTCAGCTTGCCATAATCCTCTGTTGACATCTTTGCCTGCTTCTCCCTGACTAAACTAATCTAACAAAAATAAATAAAACTGTTTTGAAAATGAAACTCTGTATGTTTACCTTGTGACTGCTGAGAATACACACACCTTCAGTGACAACTGCCCACAGGTTACTGAAGTTCAATTAATATCCCACCCAGCTGCCACCAATATTTGATGGTCCTCACTCACTCTGGGCCAGTAATCAAGGAACCTCAATCCTCACCACTGACACTGGTGAGGGACGGCCACTAACAGCAAAAAATGATTCACACAGTATTTTCAGATGCAGCTCTCTGCACCAAGCACAATTTCCCTTAAGAGCACACAGGGAGCATGCTTCAGACCTGGGGCTGGCTCTCTGTCTCTCTCCAGACCCCAAACAAGACTCCACACTGACCACTTTGGAGCTCTGTGTCCTTGTTCCAAGTAGCTGACACATACACTCGGATATTTGGTTTCACACACACACACACACACACACACACACACACACACACACACACACACACACACACACACACTGGAATACAAGCTCACACCCCTGGGAAAAGCTGGCCCAAAAAGCAGCTGTGCCCCCTCTGCCCAGACTATAAGGTAATTATGCTGCCATCAATCAGCTACTCTAAGGCTCTTATAAAGGTACCCAACTATACTGAGTAAAATTAATACTAATAAAAATAGTAGAGTTTGACCAATGCAGCAAGGCTTTCAGGAGTGGCCAAAGTGTCACTAAAATAAGCATAAGTGCTCTTAAGGCAAGGCAAGATAGTGAGTGTTGAGTTACTTACTACAGAAAGGCAAGAAGAGATGTGAGATTGTATGAGTTATCTGTGAGAAATCTTTCCTTTCAGGTTCCATAAAAACAAAGTGCTGCTGCAAGAGTTCCATCATATCTCTCACTGATATCTATAGTATCATTTCAGTGCTGGTTATAGAATGACATCACATCTAGTCACCTGACTCTGGTGCAATACACACCCAGAGATTTACTAAGATCTGTTGCAGCATCTGAAAGCAATATAACGATTTCAAAAAGTTCCGCTCTTCCATGGTAGCAATTAGTTCACCCCTAAAGACAATAAAGAAAGATTCCTAGTCCTGGTTTTTCCAGACATTTTTGTCTCTGGCTGCAATCAGACCTGTAAGATAAAATCTTTATGGCCTAAACCAACCCATTTAGTTTTCAACCTATTTTTCAAAATTAGCTGGACTGAGGTTAACCTCTTCCCTTCCAACAGTTAATCAGTTATATAATATTGCCTGACATACATGTATTTCTCTTTTCAGTCCATCAGGGTCCACTGTTGATGCATTTTTAACACATGCAACTTTACAAATGCATTTTTAACACAGGCATCTGTACAAATCAGTGTGATAGTCAAATGATATAAAATTCTTTACAAAATTCTAGCTAGCTATCCTGGCATTTGTTACACATGCACTGCCCTACTCTCCATGGCACAGATGGCACTACTTCATATCATCACAGCAGCTCTCAAGAGAGAAGCTGCAGTGGTAGACATAGCTCTAGTATAATGACTCTTCAGTTTGCAAGGCAAAATCTTCCCTTCCAAGTTGACCCAAGTTGATAGCAATCTCTCCTTTGAAAACCACATTGCCAAAGTGGTTAGAAAGACCTTCTACATAGCCCACCTCATCACGAAGGGTTTCACATCTAGATCAAGAGATGTAATCGTGCCCCTTTATTCATCCCTCATCAGGCCCATCATAGAATACAATGCCCCTTTTGGGATGTACCTTACCCGACACCTGCAGCAATTAGAAAGATCCCAAAAGTATCTCACCAAGAGGATCAAGGGTCTCAAACAGATGCCATATGCTGCTAGGTTAAAAAAACTCCAGCTCTACTCAGCTGCATACCGCCTACTTCGAGGCGATCTATGCCTGACATACAAAGCTATGTCAAATCCAGAATTAATGGACATGCTCCACCTCAGTAAATCGAAATCCCTTAGAGCCACACGCTCGAGGGACCTGAACCTCAGCACAGAAATAAATAGAACTTGCTGGAGGGACAGGTTCATAACCCAGAGGCTCCCTTCGCTCTGGAATAGAATTTCAGTTCATGTGAGGCAGAGCACCACACTGAATCTCTTCAAGAAGAATCTCGATAAGTGGATAGGGGATCGTAGGTTTGTCCCAGGGATTACTCCTGTGTCACTATTAGACAGAGGCACTTAAAAAGGGCACAGTGTACTCAAATCAAGGGGTGGCGTAAGCCATACAGAATCGGGCTAGGCTTATAATTGCCCCAGGGCAGATAGCCTAGTATGAACCTATGAACCTATGAACCTTCCAAACCATATACAAATGAAATGCAGCCACTTAGAGTGGACTTAGGTGCTAGTTTCCCCAACCAGGCCTTTGAAAAATGATACAAACAATTGATTATTCTGAAGGACTTGGTTCTATCCAAATAAAATCTCATTTGTTTAAAAACATTGAGACAATGAAGCAAATATTCGCCTTTGTTTGAAAACTTGGAGACGTGAATGGCCTGATTTAAATTGTTTTCTGATGCTACCTTAGGTAGGAAAGCATGATCTGTTCTGAGGGATAACATGTCTTTATGTGTGGCCTCTTCAAAGGAAAACTGTGGATCCATTTATGTAGATGAAAATCTAAAAGGAGTCTGGGCGAGATTAAAATATTTAATCAAATAAAAATGCATATGGACAGTTACTGACTTGAAACAATGCCTACCTATATGTTTATTATTAAAAACTGTTGTGTATGCATTTGACTGTTACATTTATATTATTTAATTAATATTTTTAAGTAAAATATGAGTTTCTGTTTGCTCCATGGAGTAAAGTTTTTGGTCCTTACTTTATCCCTGATAAGTGGCCAGGGTTCAATTAACTGCCCTGGAACCAAGAATGCTAGCCAGCAAGAGATAGAATACCTGAGCACTGTTTGATGCCTCTGGGGAGACAGAGTTTATGAAATCTTGCCAGAGAAATGATGCCTGCAGAAGGTCCTGAATCACACTTCCATGCAAAGAAAGTCAGGTGCTTAAGCCTGGTTAGAGTGCATGCACTCTAGACAAATATTGTAAATATGAAAAAAAAACACACACACACTCACAGTAGCTTAGCATAGCAATAAAATATGCCATGCCTGACAGCTGGCAGGAGAGCAACTTTTAAAAGCATCAAAAGAATCTCTTGTCACTGGATGATGGCTGCAATCAATGTATCTCAGCCCTCCCTCCATGGATCACTAAGTGCCAGAAGGGAAGATAAACAGGCTTGATATTCATGGTGGGGGAGTGGGGCACAGACCAAAACAATTTTGATAAGTAACAAAATAATGTATAGTCTACAAGGCAGAAACAGATATTCTATATAAGATGCATTTTCACAGGTACTGCATGTGGAAAACCATGCAAAGCACAAGCATTTAAAAAGAAGAGCAGAACATTTTCTGGCCTGAGCATTTTTAAGCTGTTGGTCATGGGCTGTTCACCTAGCCAGAGTAAATGGTAGAGTTAGATAAGGTTATCTTTTGGTAACTTTGGACTGTTTCTTTCTTTCTTTGTGTGTGTGTGTCTGTTTGCTAATTTTTAGTGTTGGAGCTTTAAAACTGTCCTTGTTTTGTATGGAAAGTGCATAGCTTGAAGATCTCTTCTATTATGGTGCATTCCTTTGTATATTCTAGTAAGATGCATGTAAACATTGTATTATCACTCTGTATATGTTAATCCTTGTGCTGGTTTACTTACTGTATATTAGTAACTACTTGATGTACAGTATAAGATTTTGAACGAGGGTTGGGGGGTTACTGCCTTTGTAACAGTGGTTAGTTATGTTGGAATTCTGTGTGGGGGAGCAATATTATGTTAATCTGTTGTAT
Organism: Protopterus annectens; assembly: GCF_019279795.1. Lineage (NCBI taxonomy): Eukaryota > Metazoa > Chordata > Ceratodontiformes > Protopteridae > Protopterus > Protopterus annectens. The sequence goes on along the minus strand of NC_056727.1, from coordinate 1,240,732,384 downwards.
TATGCAATCCATAGGTTGGGCATTATTACCAGGATTAGTAGAGGAAGGAAAGTGTTCTATAACAACATGCTGCATTAACCAACACCTTGCAAATATAGGGATAGACAGAGAGGTAAGATTGCAAATTGAGGTTACATTGTTTTCGCCCTACTATGTATCAAAGGAGGCAGGGTATAATAAGAGGTGGGGTGTTTGCCTGATTAGTATTGATCTGTGCGTTGTATTCCAATAAATAGGGGATGTTGGAAACATGGAGTTTGGGAGTGGTGGGGGATCATTACTGGAGATGACTTGTAGGGGAATGTCCTAATAAGGGGGAGGAGAAACTGGTTAGTTAGGTGATAAAGCAGAGTGGGTAGGACATATGTTAAGTTTAATGGTGAGGTTGCCAGATGTGTAAGAATAGGGAGGTTCAACCAAAGACCCATTAGGTCTAGCTATAAAGGTGAGGAGGATAGGAATGGTGAGGGAGAGGAAAGGGTAGTGACATGCAGTTTGCTATGTGGAATATCAAAGAATTAAATAATTTGCTTAAAAGGGGAAGGGTTATATCTAAGTTGGTTAAAGAGGAAGATGGATGCAAATTTCTCACACAAACTTATGCTGAAGCAGAAGGAAGCATATAAACTTCCAAAACAGGGTTAAAAATGTATAGGAGATGATGCTGCAAAGGTGGGTGGAGAAATAGGGGTTGATGATCAGGGATAAATTAGGTAGTTCCTCTAAAGTATGTGAGGTGGGGAAGGAGAGATAAATATTAGGAATATGTAATACTGAGGAGCAAGGTATGGTTGTAATTTCTAACTCTGGTTCAAGTGAGGATAAGGAAGATGCACTGAAGGCATGCCTGTAGGCATTGAAAAGGGATGTCATGGGGGGACAGGATGATTTGGGGAGTAGATTTTAATACTGTGCTAGATCTGGAATTTAACATGCTGGAAGGGCTGGTGGAATTTCACAAACAATATCATAGAACTTGGAAAGAAGGGATATATACTTTAGGTTTAGTGAATGTATAGAGGGAGAAATGGGGAGACACAAGTCAATTTACTTTTAACAAAGCTGTATAAACAATTTAATAGGGTGGAAATATTGCTTGTTGATGGGGAGACTGTGTGTGAGGTAGAAGGGTTGAATAATTTGGATAGGGGCTTCCCAATCAAGCTATGGCCAGGATTGAATAAGAAAAATGGGGATCATACACTATTAGTGCTGGAATCCTGGGGAATAGGAGGACTCTTGGGGGTTAGATTATTGACAACCATGATCATGAGGGTAGTGTCAAAGAAAAGAATGAAGAGAACAGGGCAAGTAGAAGGTATTAAGATGGCATTAAAGTGGCATGGGGGCAGAACCTATGAGATATACGGTTATTTATTACCAGTGTGCACAGAGATGACATTAAGGAGATGGAAAGAGTATTGCAGAAATTGCAGAAGAAGGAAGTAAGTAAGAGTGTTGGTGCCATGCAGATGGAGATGATCTTCACTTAGGGAACAACTGAAGGTGTTAGAAGCATCACAGACAGAGATGGACTGAGGAATATGTGGTGCATCATGTGGGACAGAGGATACGTCGAAGCAAAATAGTATGGAAACTTAAGGAACACAAAACAGGCTGGCATGAAAAGCCTCAAAGAAAAAAAAAATGGGGATACAGTGATAAAGTTAAAGAAATGTGGGATGTACTCCTCTGAGTTCTATACTGCCTTGTACTGAAAAGTGGGAGTGAAGGACAGTGTCTTTACAGAATAGATAGGTCCAGTGTTGGCAGCAGAAAATAAGTTAACATTACACATAGACGTGGGTTTGAGGCAGTTGATATATGAAATGTCAGAAGAAAGGGGACTGGACAGTGTTCCTTAAAAATTTTATAACACAGGAGTATTAGTGTGGATATAGTACATATTTTTGCTGAGCTATTTAAAGATGTTTTGGCTTATGGGGAACCCCTGTTCAACTGGAGAAGCAGTGTTGGTATTTTCACAAAGGGCAAGGGGGATTTAGAAGGCCAGGCTTTTTTTTTTGTGCAATGCAGATGTTAAATTGTTGGCCAGGGTATTAATGGCTAGGCTTGGTGCAGTTCTGCCTAAGGTGACTGCATCATCTCAGATTGGGTTTGTGATAAGACTGCTCAACTGGAGATTCCTACCGGATTTTCCTAAAAGTATAGAAAACAAAAGAAAAGCTTGAGTAGGGACTAACTTTTTTAGGTGTTTTTGTCCACAACTTTGGAACATGTGGTAGGTTGGGGTAGCTTTGAGCAGGGAATATGAGATCTGTATAGGAATCCATGGGTGAGGATTAGGGTGAATGGTTGGGGAGGGCATCTGAGCACATCACTTTAGGCTTTGGGGTACTATAGGATTGCATACAATTCAGAGGAGGGTGGTAGGCTTATTGTGTGCTACTGTGCTTGTCTGATTGGCCTGATGGCTTAACTGTGTAAAAGTCTTTCATCCTGTTGGTATAAAAGCCTTGTGTTTGGTTAACCATGGCTTGTATATACCTCTATAGTTTAAAATCCATTATAGGAAATGTTGTCCATAATCACCCATTGTTCATAGCTGCTTGAAGAACTGCCAGTTTGTGCAGAGGGCAGCACCACTGCAGCTCATCCTATAGTATACTACTAAACACTCACACTTATACCATTAAGTGACTCTCCCCTACTCCTTCTCATGATATAATGAATAGGCACTTCCCTGTCATCTCTGTTTGTGGCCTCCTTGGGCATCCTAAGGCAGTGTAGTAACTGCCTCATGTTCACTGACAACCACTTAATTTTAGAGCAAACACAGTATGCGAGAGATGTAGATACACAATGTCATTGGTGGCAAAGCTCTCACATGCACACATGAAAAAGGCAAACCAGGCTGTCAGTGTTACATTCCAAAACTTTTTACTGCTTGGCAGTTACTGGAGTGTGCACCGGACTACTGATTGCTGTAAGCTTGTTTTACTCAGCTATTAAACCTTGTTGGACTTTGCAGTGTACGCTTGTCTTGTCTTGTGCCTATTACATTCCAAAACACTCACTACACACACATAAACCCTCACATGATGTGCTACTCACATGTAAACTACCCTAACCTCCAAGACCTCCAAAAGGCATCTCTCAGTGGCCAAGTGCACACTAAAAAATGACAGTGCCTTAAACAACACAACTCTGAAAAATCATAGCAGCCCTGCTTCCAAGCCCATAGGGCAACACACCACACAACCAAAAATGTTGGTTATTAGGGATTCTGTTGTAAAACATACCACTGTCCCTCTTACCAGGGTAAAGAAGGAGAAGATCACAGTGAGCTAGCAGTCTGTCTGTCTTGAGCCAAGATCCCCCAGATCATGCATGCACTTAGGTTTTTAAACTACAAGTACCAGTATGACATGGTCATAGTGCATGTAGGCATAAATGACCTACGATTTACCTCATTGAACTGTATGAAGAGAGACATGATGGAGCTCTCTGAATATGTGTCCCAAGCAGGTATGAATCTAGCCATGAGTAGCATCCTATCTTCTCCGTTGATGATGCCACAGTACCAACAAAAATAGCACAGGAAAATAACTTTCTAGAGTGGCGTAAGCCAGGGAACCTTGTTGGCTAGGCTTATGTAGGCCCTTGGGCCAATAGCCTAGTACCTACCTATGAACCTATGAACTTCAACATCTGGCTTAGTTTCTGATGTCACAACAAGGGGATCCAATATCTGTCAGCCTGGGTGGAGATGAGTGACAAACCATGATGCTTTGCCAGAGATGGTTTGCACTTGTCACCACTTGGCATCTGGATACTGGCAAAAAAACGTTATCTATTCCCAAAGTGACTTTTTTAGGCCATGCCAACTTGTTAAACCTCCAAAATTACAAAAATTACTCACAACCACCTAAAAGTACTGCTGCTCAGTGCTAGGAGTTTAAATAAAAAACTGCAATCCCTGGAAGCACTTCTCACACTAGAGAATGCAGACATATGTGCAGTCACTGAAACATGGTTCAGAAGCATGGAAAGCACCTTGGATATCAAAGGCTACAATGTCTTTCATATACTTTGATCTCCCTCAGCTCATGATAAAACAAAGGGAGGAGGTGTCTCAGTGTTCATAAAGGACAAGTACACTGCTAGACTGGTCCAACAACATGATTTACTTAAGTTATTCCATGCTCAACTAACCATAGATGCGACCCCCTATCATATCCTTGTTAGGTATAGATCCCTAATATGAGTCTGGAAAAATCATACCTCCTACCTAAATCTACTGGAATCTCTTAACATTCAGATTAACACCATACTTATTGGGTGGTTTTAACTACCTCTCCATAAACTGGGAGACTTATACAACCTATAATTCACTTGCTCAGAAGTTTTTGGACTTCATCAATGCAAACATCCTGGGACAACTAGTTAGTTCCCCAACTAGGGGTACAAATATCCTAGACCTGGTATTTATGAACATGGGGGAATACTGTTCCCTCCCATGTATTAACTCCTTCCTGGTAAGATCAGACCACAAAATGATCTCCTTTAGTATGAAAATTAACCTAGAACCCCCATCAAACTCCAAACCTGTTAAAAACTTTGCCAAGGCCAACTACCTCTAAATTACCTCTAACTAAGTGACAGCTTATTAACCTTCCAAGCCCCTCCAAACTTGGATGATACTGAAGCCAACTCTGTGCTGTACACAAAAGCACTTTACGACCACATTCATAGCTGTATATAGGAGGCAGCACCTGTCTGAGTCAAATCTATGACTACTGACAAAAATAAACCATTCTGGTGGACCCCTGGCATAAACAGGCTATTCAACAAAAGGAAACAAATCCTCTCTGAAGGCAAGAAGGAACAGACAACACAATGTGCAAAGATACTTACCAGTCTAAACAAACAAATCAGAGAGGTGGTCAAATCTGCCAAAGCAAACTACGAGGCAGAGATAGCCTTCCAGGTGAAAGGTAACCATTAGACTTTTTAATTATGCTTGTAACCTCAGGGGAAATGCTCAGCAATGTGTCAAATTAATTATGAATGGTAGCACTTACAACCAGCCTGAAACTATAGCAAACATGCTGGTGAACAACTTCAGTTCAAACTCCACTCCCCCCATCACCTCCTACTACACCCAAAGAAACACCTGCAACCATCCCCCTACTGGCCATTACAAGGTGAACAGGTTCTTATTCCACTCACTAAAGCCAAAAAATCACCCAACATGAGTCCCAACAACATTCTAGGATGGTTCTTAAATAAATTAAAACAGGATGTATCAGGGCCACTAAAAACCCTCTTTAACCACAGCCTCTGGATGGGCTTTGTCCCTGAGGAGTGGAAGACTGCAAGAGTCATCCCTCTGCACAAGAGAAGCTCATCAACTGGCCCAGGGAACTTAAGACCCATACACTTGACTAGTCTTATTTGCAAGGCCATGGAGATAATTATGATGGGCCTGATTGATAATGACATAAGAAATCTCCAAACTCTGGACCAGACTCAATTTGGCGTTATCAAAGGGAGGTCTTGCCTGCTCAGTCTAGTGGACTTCTTTAAGAAGAGTCACTAAGGCCATGGATGATGGTAATGATGGTAAAATGATACCTACCACTCATCTAGAGCTGGCCAAAGCTTGCAAGACAACTCCCAACTTCGGGATCATAGATAAACTCATTGCATTAGGCATAAACCTCTACATTTTCAGGTGGATAGCAAACTGGCTCACTGGCAGGACATATGTTGTCCAGATAGGTAAATCCACTTCCTATAAAAAAAACATGTACTAGTGGTGCCCCACAGGACTCAGTGTTGGGACCCCTCCTGTTAGGTATATACTTCTCTGAAGTGAAGACTAGTGTTAGAGGACTCTGACTCACCAAGTTCGCCGATGACTGTAAGCTGGGAGCAATCATCAAATCCTCAAATGATGATGTTATCCTACAAACAGGCCTAAAAATGAAGAAAGACTGATGCCAAAACCATGGCTTGAGACTAAATGCTAATAAATGCATAATCATACCCTTCAGTAAACCAGATATCCCTGCAAATTATAATATTCATAGCACACTCCTAAAAGTAGAACCAGTGGTGAGGGTCCTAGGAACACTAGAAACCTAAACTTTGATCACCAGATAGCTTCAGTAGTGAGGAAATCCTTGTGGCTGAACTTATAAGTAAAGGCATGGAATCAAGGTCAAAGGAAGTCATAGTGCCATTGTACTTGGAACTCAGCAGGCCCATAATCAAGTACAATACTCCCTTCTCCATATACCTGACTAGGCAATTGCACCATTTGGAATGGCCCCAGAGGTTTCTCACTAAGAAAATACAAAGCCTAAGACACGTCTTACTTGGACTAACTAAAGACCCTATCCCTTAACTCTGACTTATATCATTTAATGAGAGAGAGAGAGAGAGAGAGAGAGAGAGAGATGAGTTATGCCCCACCTTCAAGGCCTTCTCTGACGCAGCTATGATGAAAATCTTATGTATTCACAAGAAAAATTATACGAGGGTTATATGTTCCAGGGACCTGAACCTGATTTGTGACTCTAATGGAACTTTCTGGAAATACAGACTTGTATCATAAAGGCTATCTCATCTGTGGAATAGGCTTCCCATCTTCATAAAACAAAGCTCGTCCCTCAATCTCTTCAAAAAGAATTTGGATAAATTCACTCCTAGGGTACTGCCCATGTCAGTTATGGACAGAGGTAGTCTGCAAAATGATTCAGGGAAGTCTGTAAAATGGCTCAGGGCTCTAATACCCAGCACCTCATTATTACCCTACCCCATATCTGGAGAATTAAGATATAATATTGTTATAGCCTTGGTATTATTGGCTAGGCCTGTAAATGCTATTATGCCATTAGCCTACTAATCACTTAGGAACCTATGAAAATACTCACAACTATTTATTATTGCCCGTAACCTATTATATAAACCAAAAATCTGTCCTGCAATATACAACACCATGAAATCTTATTTCCCAGCTAGGGAACTACACTGTCAAAATAAATCACTTTTACTCACCATCAAATCTAATAATACTGCTGGTGACTCACTCTATTCATGATATGTTTCCAAACTGTGGGACTCCCTACCACTCTACTTAAAACAAACTGAAAAATTAAAAGTTTTCAAAAATGAAGGTAAACAATACATAAAAAAACTCCTGGCTGTGACCCTGCTCAACCCTGGGCTAACACCTTAACTGTTACGTACCAAAATCTACAGTTTAACTGACTACTTACTAATTCATTGCATCTTAATGCTATTATATGCAATTTTTCCTCCTAACCTTTGCTCACTTTTAAAATACAAGTACTTCTTATATCAGTTGTTATTCCTGAAAGCTTATCTAAGTAGTAATTAACTGATGTTCCTCTCTCTCATTTAACCATATTTATCAACAGTATTTTCTCTCTTTCTACCTCGGCTTGATCTTCAACATCAAATCAAAGTTTGCAATTTTATTATCACAAATATGTACTACTGTATTATAAAGTGACTTATGTTTATCCAATGTATGTCACTATAAGTACATCACAATATTACAGGATTTGATTTATGTTCGTGCGTTATTGAAAGTTTGTGTTTAATCCTATGTCTTTGTACTTCAGTTGTTACCCTATGTAAATTTTACTCTTTGTATTAATGTATGACATTGTATAATTTTGTGCAGAGCTTTACTCCTCAGGCCTCAGCTGAAAAGGAGTTTTTTTTTCTAGTCAGACTTTCCTGGTCAACAAATGGAAATAAATAAATACCCGAGAGTGAAAGTGTACCCTTTAGGGCCAGAAATGAGAGACATGAACTGTATGGAACTGAAGGACAGAGTTACTAGGTTGTTTGACAGATGGATGTAAACGGTGTAGTCATTAGGGACGGACAAGATAATGAGAATTACAGTACTTCAATTGGGCCTTTATTTACTTAAATGAATGAGCACAAGCCCACCAGATCAAGAAGAGGAAGGTATGTGATTGTTACGTAGGGAGGGAGGGAAAGGTGTGCAACAGGAAAAAAGCAAATGATGAATTTACAAATGTTGGGAGGATAGGGCATATCTGATTTTAGAAACAATGTGAGGACTGTGAATATAGCACACAGGTTAAGGGTAATTGCAGTGAGATGAGATGGGTGGAGTAGAATAGGGATTCAGAAGAACTACATACACACTGGCATGTGTGTAATTATATATGGGGTAGAATGAACATGAGGGATTCTGAAAGGAAGCACCTTCAATGTATTCTGGATGGTGCTATGTGTTGGGTATTTAGTGAATGGATAAGATAGGTTGTACTATGTAGATGAATTATGAGAAACACTTGGGTGACCCATGTAGTTCTGAGATGTTGCAGGAGAGATTTGAGTTGAGGGTAGGGGACTGACTGATGCAAGGGGAGCTAATGCATCAGCTGAAGAGGCTGGACAGTGAAGCAGATGGACACAGCGCAGAAGCAGTTTGAATAAACTGGAATGGTTCAGGTTCAGAAAGATAAAACTACTTCTGTATCGTGTAATGATGATATCTACATTTTTCCCTTAGCTATGTTTGCATATTTATTTATCTTATTTATTTAACATTTGTTTACCAGGAAAGTCCAACTTGGAACGAGCCAATTTTCAGCAGAAGCCTGGGGAGAAACGCTCCAGACACATGGCTTTGTAACGTGGGAGGAAACCGGAGCACTTGGAGGAAACCCATATGAATGCAGGGAGGACATGCAGACTTCGCACAGAAGGCACCCCAGCCAAGAATCAAACTACATAACCTCTTGCTGTGAGCAACAATGCAAACCACTGCACCACTGAGCTGTCCACATATATCTATATGTATTTGCAATAAAGCTTTTCATGTGCAAAAAATGTAATAATACTAACATATTTCAAGCAATCTGAATAAAATATATTAATTTATTTACTAGAAGCCACGCAAAATCTCCACCTGTCCCCTGCAGAAAGCAAAATAATAAACTGACTGATTGATTGACTGCATTTGATAACTATGAGTAAGGTACAGCACTGATCATTTTTAGTCTCAACCTAGTTGCATACAGTAACACATATAAAAATGGAACCAGACATATATAAAAAGCAGAAATTATACAGAATTAGTAAATATATAGAAATAATACACTGACTACAGCAGAGAGTAGTTGCATTGCCAGTACATACATATTTACAACATGCGGAGGAAGGGGGAGAAGGGGGAGAAAGGAGAGGGAGAGAAGGGTTAAAGTATGCAAGATAAAGTACAGCAGTTTATTATAAACTTAGTGACATTACACAGCTATGAAAATATTTATACTATATAGTGGGAAGAATGGTGATGGTGGAGATAGGATAAAGGGAATAAATTAGGCTGAGTGATGAGGGGGAAAGGTAGCATGGCATTGTGTATAAAACTGAAGGTAAAATACAAGTAGGAAGTAGTGCCGCACAGATATTATAGACATTGGTGTTAAGACATTGTCGGTACTCTGCCAAAAATAAAAATGTTTTCCACGTACCTGTAATGAGCATCCCAATAGCTCTTATAAGGTGAAGTGAGTACAAAGTTCATCTCCCAAAACCACAAGATGAGGTTTGCATATGCAGAGACGCATGCTGTCCCAATAAAGTTAAAGCTAATATGTTGTGATGTTGGGTTGCTGGAATGGGTTTAGATGTAAAAGTGTCACTCATATTAAGTAGAGCTGCTTTCACAAGGGTGTATATCTAGATTAATGTCCTTTTTTAAACACCTTTATTGAATGATCACGTATGACATAGGCAAACTTACATTTATATAAAAACAATCAAACCATATTAACAAGTTTACATTTACAAGTACTATGCATCATACATATTGTTATATATCATATAATCTGAGTAACATTATATAAATTATTCAGTGACTGCTTTCTCTTAAACCTCATACCTCCACCACACCATTGTTCTGCATGAATTGTTACAAAAATGTCCATATTTTTAAGTGACATCTTTATTAAATTATGACAATGATATATTTATATAAATGAAAACAAACCATATTGACATATCTTTAGTTGCAAACACTATGCATCACTTATAATCTATCCCGTCATTGTCAGTCAAACATTATGTAGCTCATTCAAATCCTGCCTTCTTTTAAACCTCACTCCTCCTCCAAAACAGTATTTTGCATGTATTGTTCCCACAATTCTTTTTTTTTTTTTACATGTAAAGTGCTCCTGGCCTTTTCTAAAGATCCCATTTCCAATTGTTTTATCTCTATATTCACTACTTCTGGTACAGTTAGTCTAGATTTTGATTTCCATTTTCTAGTAACTGCTTTTTTGACAGCCACCATAATTAGACTCAGCAAGGCCTATGTCTAAGCAATTCCAATTATGTATCGTAGCTCGGAAAAATAATTTCCTTAGTTATACTAATTAGCTCACCCAGCATTTCTGATAGAGTAGCCTCTAGGGAATTCTTAAAATCTGCCAACTTATTACACTCACAAGAAATATGTTCCTAGTTACCTTTTCTTCTTCATCACACCTCCTACATTTGCTGTCTACATGAGGAAAAATTCTTTGGAGTCTATTTGGGGCATAAAAATGCCTATGCAAACACTTCCAAGCAAATCTTCTAGACTTTGTTCATATCTGGGACCCATACATATAGCCCCCATTGTTTATTTGTGAATAGCTTATCTAATCTCTCCTCCCAATCCTTTCTAACCTTGTCTGATTGATTTTTATAGTTATCATGCTATATTTTATATGCTCTACTAATTATCCCTTTCTTAACAGCAGCTTCTTCATACCTCTCAACTGTACAGATTTTCTCAGAATGTTCAGATTTTTGGTTTGTTCCTCATAAAATGTGTGGTTTTCTGCCTAATCACTGGGATGATCTGAGGATTGACATCACTAAATAATGACATACATTTCAGTTTCAGACATAAAATCCTTCAGAAAATGTATGTTAAAACAAACCCTGTTGCTCTAGCAACCTGCTAAGCTTATAAGAGAAATATTTAAAATATGTCCTTATAATTGGGCTTTTGTCTCCATTTTGTCAGGCTTTGTCCATATTTCTTGCACTGAAGGTCAAGAGGTATGCTTATGTCCTAGATTTTACCAAAAACTCTACCAGTACAGGTATTTTACTTAGGACCCCCCCCCCCCAATTCCTTTCTTTTTGCCTATACTGTGATACCAATCTTTCATAGGGAAGGCAATCTCTAGCCTGCAGTCCAAATAAACTCTTAGCCTCTTCCAATTCTGTTACCTGTCCTTCTCTAAGTATTAGCTCCCAGTGCCTTGGTTCCTTTGCCAGTTTTCTTCAGTAAATTCCAGACACCTCTTCCCTATTGTCTGTATCCCTAATTGCAGTCATCCCTACTGACAGAATTTTCTTTCTCCATTCCCGTGTTGGCTTACTTCTTAGAATACATTCTACTACTTTATGTATACAATATTCTTTATGATTGTTGCTATTCTCCTTAAGGATCTGCATCCAAAACCCTAGCCTCTCCTTGTTTCTTGACCCTCCCCCGTTTCATTGTCATCCCTTTCCACTTTGAATTATAGCTTTCTGCTTGTGCTATATATAGGAGCCTTAGCTGTGTAGCTGTGAAATACCCCTTGAAATCAGGCAATCTCAAACCACCTTGTTCTGTTGGAAGATCAGTTGTCTTCCCTGCCAGATAAAATCCTTCAACTCTTTATTAATCTATCCACAATTTATCTTCTGGTTGATAAACATATGCCTGACCACTGTACAAAACTAAAGGGACTAAAACATTTTGACTGCTTGTATCTTGCTAAAAATATTCATAAAATTGAATTTCCAATTTATCAGTTTTTGTAATATTTTTGTTTAGTCTCTTCTCACATATCTTTAGCTGTCATAACAGGGTCCTTTTTAATCCACACTCCTAAGTACTTTTATCATGTCCCCATAAATACAGGTTTTGCTGAACCAATTTGTGTGTGGGTACATTACAGCTATTGCCTTTGTTTTATCTTCATACAGCTACTGCCTTTGGTATGTATACCGAAAAGACTTGAAACCACCTCGAGATGTTCCACAACACTGAAATGTCTTTTTCTGGCTTTATCATGTATAAAATAGTATCATCTGCAAATAAAGCCAACTTTTCTTGATTACCTTACCAATTATATCCTTGATTTTCCTGAGTTTCTTATTTTCTTTGCCAATGGTTCTAAATATAAAGCAAATAACAAAAGAGAAAGAGGACACCCCTGCCTGGTTCTTTGGCTTAACAGAATTTATCAGAGAGGAACCTACCCACTTTAATTTTCACCTCCAATCCCTGATATATCCTCCTAATCAACCTTATACATTTATCAGGGAATGCAAATGATTCCATTGCCTTACTCAAAAAAAATCCCATCTTACTCTGTTGAATGCTTTCTCTGCATCAAGACCCACTACCAACAGTAGTATTGTCTTACATTCTGCTTCCATCTTGATAATCATTGTTCTGCTAATGTTGTCAAATGTTTGCCCCCCTCCAGAAAACCACATTGATCCATATCTATCAATTTTGGCAACACTTTGCCATTATTTTAGCCATTATAGACATAAACATTTTATAATCATGGTTTAGAACTGAAATGGGCCTATATGAAACTGGATCTAATGAGTTTGTATCCTCTTTAGGTATTACAGGCACCACCACTTTCTTCCAGGATGTCGGTACTTCTCCTGCTTTTAAAATGCTGTTAAACAAAATCTTCCAGAGCTTTATCAGTTTCTTCACTCCTAGTTTCCAGACTTTCACAGGAATACCATCTATTCCTGGGGATTTTCTTATAGATTGGTTATACATCACCATTTTTATCTGATCTCCTCCTATCCTATCTGTTAGTAATTGAGCCTCATCTATCTCCAACCCTGACATATTTAATTCTTCTATAAACATTTCCATTTGTGCCTTGTCTTGATTTCCATATTTCTCTGCTTTATACAGATTGTAATAACATTTCTGAAATATTTCTAGTACCTCCCTACAGGATCTCTGGTTATCTTCCTTGATATAGGCTCCCTAACTTGGCAACAACCCTTTCTACTTTCTGTTGCCCAAGTTGTTGTGCTAAAAGTTTTTGGCTCTGAAGTTATTATCAATAGCAGTTGCTTAACATCAGTCTTTCTAAACTCATGCATATTATCAAGGTAATCCCTTATTTTCTATTTAGCATTCTACAGTTGCCCTTTTTCTTGTTCTGTGAGATTCCCCCTATTCTGCAGTACTCTAACCTTTGTTAGTCCCTATAAATAATGTTTGTTACATCTTAACCATATCTCTATTCCTTTTATTTCCACCCAATTTTTAAACTTAATTCCCTAGCTATATTTTCGGAAGAAATTTCTATGTTCCCCAAAAAAATCCCAAAGAATTTCCACTACCCATTCTTTAAATTCCTCTCTTTTTAATTGATAGATGGGGAAGTGCCAGTGTCTCATTTTTATTTTAGTTATTATTTGCATGTGATCCGAAATAATTATTGCATGCATATCAAAACTTTCCATTAAATGCACATGTTGCTATTTACAATCATTTCTGTCTACCCTAGCCCTGTTTTTGCACCTTGGGGAATAATACATAAATCCACTCCAAACCCCTACTACTGAATTCACATCATTCATGTCAAATATTTTCATAAATTTCTTCAAAAATGTACCCTCTTTTGTTATAGTTTCTGGGGCCCCCAGATACATCCTCACTACTACAAATCAAATTCCATTTCCCACCTATAAGCAATATTCCCTGCGGAAAACTGATTATTTCCCCCAGAATTTTCTTAAGGTTCATTATAGCAGTTTTAGGTGGAATACAAATACATGCCAGTGTAATCCTCCTCCCTTGCCAGTAGCCCATTAGTACTAGAAATCTAAAATTATTATCTTTCCCCCCTTTTTCTATCACTTTTGAAGCTCCTTTTGCAATTAGTATAAGTACTTCTCTTTTCCTTTGTCCCAGATATTCCACTGAATAACCATCCTGAAATCTTTATCAAATTCAAATGCTCATTTCTTTCCAGATGTGTCTGTTGTAGCATAGTTATTTGCACCTGCACTCTTTTTTTTTTGTATGTATCTGTGAGACCATTAGCTTTTAAATATAATGCAGAAAGTGTTGTCATTATGATAAGAAGTTATTCTTCCCACCTGTTATGTGTAACAGTTTTTTAATGCCAAATTTAAACTTTTGTGTTACATGCATACACTAATGTTTGGCAGACTGATGTTTTATACAGTTCCATTTGAACCTATATCACATATTACAAAACTTTTTGTTTTAGTGAAAACCCTTAAAAAAAGAATATCTTTATAACTTAGTAACTTAAAAACTATGTACATTTTCATCTGTTGAAGTTTAACCCTCCTAACAGGACCAATTGTCATAGACTGACAGCCACACTCACAGACTTGGATTAACTTATAAGGAAGGTAGATTACTGTCCTTGGCTTAAGTTATAGACAATTTTTTTAAAGAAAATAGCCTTGAAAAATAAGGCAAGTACTGAAAGGCATGGAAAATGGTACGTTTATTTCATTTGCGAAGCCATTTGCTATTTTCCATTTTTCCATTAGCAAATGATGTCAGTAGGAGACAGAAAGTCTGCATGTGCAGGGAACTGGCCATGGAAAGTCTGAACAATGTATTCTGGGTGAAATTTACAAAGCTTCCTTCATGCATCTGGAAAATTGTTAGTTTTTTTTCACTAATTTTACTTGGAGGTGAGCTCTCTGCAGGTGCAAGCAATTAATCTTGAGAGGGCTGAGCACTCTTTGCAGAGAAAAATGAAAGAGATACAATGCAATTAATGTTTAAAGGTACAGTGGCAAGCAGTTCAGTGAAAGATAAAGTTTGAAACTATGGGAAATGGATAAATTATACTAGTAGTTGCCTCCCCAGAAGCCTTAATACTGATGTGCATGTAATATAACAGTGTACAATTTAGTTTATTTACTTAAATATAGTCAGGTATAATAATTAGGCTAGATAGAATAGAAATTACATTTCAGTGGAGCATTATATATTTTAATGAATGCTTTGACACACATCCAATAACTATTTCAGATCACATATCAATTAAAACTAAGATAAAGATGTAGGGTAATAAAGTGAAAATGAGACACTGGTGCTTTCCTACTTGCCTGTTAAAAAGAGAGTTATTCAATATTGGGTAGTAGAACTGATTTGAGAGTTACTGGAGAAGATAGATTTTTTTTCAGCAGGGATAGCTACTGAGTCAGATAACACGAAAATAGAGTTTAAAATATGGTAGAAATAAGAAAGAGATAACTAGAGAAGTAGGAATTATTTAGAAGAGTTGACATAGGTAAAGTATTGCAGAATAATGGAAATATCACAAAACATGAACTACAGAGTGCTAAAAGAAATAAAGATGTATTGGGATATTATGCATGACTTTAGAAAGGTTGCTGTCAACATATCCACAGCATAAAGACTTTTAGCAAAATGGCTTAGTCAACAGAAAGTAAAAAGGGTTTTCATAAAATCTAGGGAGCGTACAACAAGAAAAATAACTAGAAAGCCTACATAGGTATTAGAAATATTTCTGAAACTTTATGAAATGTTGTATAAAGCAGAGGAATGTAGAAACCTAGAAGTGGCAGACATAAATATTTATAGAAGACTTAATTATGGCAAGGTTAGAGGAAGATGACACTCAATATTTAATAACAAAAATAGGGAGAGACGAGACAAAAATGAAGATGTAAAATCAATCAACAGGAAAGTATCCATGAACAGATGGTATTCCTGAGGATGCTTGGAAAGTATATGCAGCAACTAGAACATGTGAGGGTAGAAAGTGATAAAGATCTGAAAGGATTTGTTTTCAACAGCATTTTAAAAGTGGGAAAGTACCAGAATCTTTGAAGACATCTGTGTTTTTTGTAGTACCCAAAGTAGATAAAAACCCTTCAGACTCAAATGGTTATGCCTATACTAGCTAAGAGAATGGTAAATGTGTTGCCAACATTAACAGACATGGATCAACATGTTTTGTGCAGAGCAGGCAAATATCTGATAACATTAACAGAACGATGATGATTCAGAGCGAAGGAGAAAGTGGAAAATAAGATTGATGATTTTTATAGATTGTTACTAGGCTAATGACCCGGGGGGGGGGCCTTTCTAAGTTTAGCCAAGTTTTCCTGAAAGAATAATGATATCCTGTATCCAAACAGGATACTGAGGGCCAGGTATTTATAAGCTACCACTATAGATAAGGGACATGAGTGCCAAGCGTGGTGTACATTTCCTATTCCCCATGCACTGGTCTATGTTGCACTTAAATTGGTTAACAGATGAACTCAGATTCACACGGATGGGAAGCCTGTTACAGAGGAGGGGCAGTTTCTGGGACACATATTTGTCTCTTCAGCATGTTCTGTTTAAGTCACAGATAAAATTCAGGTTCTTAGTTGCTGTATTTCTGGTACTGGGCAGCTATTGTTGCAAGTTTTGGTGGGGATAAATTACAGTTAATCGATAGTAAAAGTAACTTTGCCTCGCATTTAAAGAAGATGAGGAAAACACCTAGACTAGCTTTATGGGGGTTCTTCCCCTTGTAGCCAGATACAGCTTAATCACTGTGGCAACCCAGAAGACCAAGGACATTTCTTTATGATCTGAAGAAAAAAAACCCAGCAAGATGTACCACTGTAAACAAGACGTCTAAAGAATGAGAAAAGGGCATCTCTGGTGATTTGGAAATTACATAAAAGTAAAATGCCCATAAAGACTGAGCCCATAGACACTGCCAGCATTAGTATCTTGAATGTACAAGACTTTCATCACAGGCCTCACACTCTGCATGCATTCTCTACACACTCTGTTGGCTATTCATGGGGGTTCAGTACACTTCATGCATGAACAGAAAGGTCATTTCTAAAGGGCACAAAGTGAAGGTAAGGTCTTTAAGAGCTACTAGTTTCAGTGGCACGTGATTCTTACTGTTTTCAGGTATGCATCACTGAACAATATCTTTTAGACTTTGTGCACAAACTTTATATACCCTTGCATGAGGATCTGCTATAACACACATGCTTTTTACAGTAAAAGGGGAAGCATTGATAGATATGATTAGGCAATTCTTGAATGGGAAGGCTCCTGCATGAGCAATATAAGCAAAGTGCTTTTGACTACATCTCAGAACTAGAGGCATCTCCAGAAAATGGTTTGTACAAACTGGAACTTATACTTCCTGCATGTGAATGAGGTGAGGGATAATGTTCTCACTCTAAGCTGTAGTAGATCAGCCAACATTAGATGTTCCACTTAACACATTTTCTGCAATTTATGACTTCTGGAGATTCCAAACTGGGATAGAATTTATTAAAATGTTGGCAAGATGCACTTTTTTTATTTTTTACTTTAACTAGTGCATTGTGAATAAGTGGAGGAAGATATGATCGACAGACCACGATGGTTTGCCAGAGATGGCCTGCATCTGTCTCACCTGGGCTCTTGCCTCCCCATAGTGCCTTTTTTAGGAAAAGTCCTGAGGTTGTTAAAATCAACATAAAAAATTCAACAAAATGTAAATTAAAGGTCATGCTGCTAAATGCTGGGAGTCTAAACATGAAACTGCACTCAATGTAAGCATTCTTAAACCTGGAAAATGCTGACATCTGTGCAGTCACAAAAACCTGGTTCAAAGCTGCGGAGAGCACCCCAGCCTTACCTGGTTACTCATCCTATTATACATTCAAACCCCAAACTGTGGGCAGTAAAGCCAAAGGAGGTGGGGTTTCAACATACATTAAAGACATACACACCTCCAGGCTGGTCAAACAGTATGACGCACAGGAGATACTCCAGGTGCAGTTAAGCACTGACAAGACCCCTGTTCAAATCATAGCTAGCTACCGGCCCCAAATCTGACTCAAAATGCCCAATCTGCCTATTTGGACCTATTTGAATCTATCAAGATTCAACCCTTTACCCTGATCCTGGGTGACTTTAACTTCCCAAACATAGATTGGAAGAACTACTCATGCCAGAACACAAATGTCCAGAGACTCCTTGATTTTGTCAATGCAAATGCCTTGTAACAGCTAGTCGATACCCCCACAACAGGTGATAATATCTTAGACTGGGTATTAACCAGCATGAGTAACCACTGCAGCACCCCTACAGTATAATCCTCCCTGGTAAGATCCGACCATAAAGCAGTCATTTTCAAAGTCACCATCTCCCTCAACCTGCCTCTAGCTAGGATCAGACATAAAACCTTCTCCAAAGCTGATTACAGCCTCCTGAGGGATAGTATAAACAGCTTCACAGCCCCCTCCCCTTATCTAGGAACTGGCACCAATATCCAAAATTACACCAAAGCATTATATGAGCATTTATATAGATGTATGGAATCAGGAATACCCGACAGGACTAAATCATCCTCTGCAAGGAAGAGTAAGCCTGTCTGGTGGACATCTGCAATAAATAAACTATATAACAAAAGAAAAAAATTGCTGTCCAAGACCAAGAAGGAGCAAGTGCTCAGTTGGAAGCAATGTCTCTTTAGCCTGAAGAAGCAAATAAGGGCACTGGTGAAATCCTCCAAAGCAAATTTCGAGTGCAAAATGGCCACATCTACTAGAGACAGTCATAAGGCTTTCTTCACATATGTCCGCAACCTCAAAGGAAGCAACCAGATCTGTTCAGAACTGGTGGTCACCACATATACAAATGCCATAGATACAGAAAACTTGCTGGCTGACAGATTCAGTGAAAATGTCACCCCTCTAGCCCCCCATCAGAAAATCAGGACATCCCCAGTACCTGCCCCTTCTCCTTATATCTAGGAAACAGGTCATCACTGCTCTCTCAAAGGCATAAAATACACCCTCCATGGGACCCAATAACATACCAGGCTACAGCCTACGTGAACTCAGGCAGGAACTTGCAGCACCATTAGGCACCTTAATCAACCATAGCCTGAGTACTGTCTACATCCCAGCTGAGTGGAGGACAGCCACTGGCATCCCTTCACACAAAGGTGGAGTGTCCACCAATCTGGGAAATTATAGACCCATCCACCTAACTAGCCTGATCTGAAAGGCCATGAAATTGATTATCATGGACCTCATTAACAAGGACATTGGCAACCTCCAAACACTCGATGCCACACAGTTTGGCTTTGTCAAGGGGAGGTCATGTCTGCTAAATTTGCTCAACTTCTTTGAGACAGTCACCAAAGCCATGGACGAGGAGAAGACATTGCACACCTTCTACACTGACCTGATCAAAGCCTATTATAATATTCCCCACTCCAGCATAATACATAAACTCTCTCAACTAGGCATTATTCCGCATGTTACCAGATGGGTAGCAAACTGCCTCACTGATGCAACCCACCTAGTCAAAATAGAGGAAGCCACCTCAAGCAGTAGACCGGTAAAAAGCTGCATACCCAGGGTTCAGTCTTGGGACATCTCTTATTTGGGATATACTTTTCTGAGGTGCAAGCCAAAACCAGTGGTCTATGGCTGACCAAGTTTGCATATGACTGCAAGCTGGGTGCTGTCATCAATTCCCCTAGAGATGTGGACATCCTCCAAGAGGGTCTCACTCAGACAAATGACTGGTGCCAGAAACATGGCCTCAAGCTGAATACCAAAAAAATGAATCAACATCCCCTTTGGGGAGAGTGATGTCCCCACAAATTATCACATTAATAACAATGTCCTAAGCACACAATAAGTCGTGAGTGATTTAGGCACCCAGGTTGATCGCAACCTGACTTTTGACCACCATGTTGCTTCTGTTGTATGGAAAGCCTTCTACATGGTCCACCTCATAAATAGGGGTATCTCATATAGGGACAAGGAGGTCATAACATCCTGTATTCTTCCCTTATAAGGCCCATTATTGAGTACAATGCCCCTTTCAGCATGTACCTCACAAAGCACATGCAGCAGCTGGAGAGACCACAGAGGTTCCTCACCAGGAGAATCCATGGCTTCAAACATCTACCATACACAGATAGACTAAAAGTCCTGTCCCTCTACTCAGTTTCATACTGACTCCTCAGAGGTGACCTCTTTCTGGCATACAAGGTGAACACGGATCCCACCTTGATGGGACCGCTGCGCTGCATATCTGAAAGTTAAGCTCCACTCGAGTAACTCACACGCGCGACCTCAGCCTGATCTGTGACATCAACGGGACTTGCTGGCAGGACAGATTTGTGTCCCAGAGACTCCCCCATCTATGGAATAGACTCCCTCTTCACATCAAGCAGAGTACCTCTTTACCCCTTTTTAAGCACAAACTGGATAACTGGATGGGAAACAGAAAATAAACCCCTGTGATTCCACTGGTATCCTTGCTGGACAGGTGCATTGGGTGCTGACTTGTCTGAACATGGGCTAAACTTTTGGCTAGGCTTATAAGGGCCTTAGGGCCAATTGCCTAGTAACCTTCTATGATCCTATGATAAGTGTACCACTTGTCAAGTGCTTCAGGAGCACAACATTCTAACAGTGGATCTTGGTGCTAGAGGTAAAGTTTTAAACAGCTGCCTCCAGTCTGCTTGATAAAACTTTATATTCAGTATAAGCAAGGGTTCAGAGTGTGCTAAACAAATGAAAGCACTTGTGAAAGCTCACAAGTTATAGTATCATAAGATACTTTCTTATGGGGACCATAGAGTACTTCTTGTTTGACTTTCTTACTCTTGCCATCCCAAAGGAACTGAATAGCCAATTTCTTGATTTTCTTTAACCAATAGTAAGCAGGCAGACTTTGAAAATGACAAAAGGTGCAGAAAAGCCTAGGACAAATGAGTACTTTTAACATAATAATTCTACTAAAAGGTGAAAGGTGCACATGTTCCCAGCTGTACACATCCATCATAAGGCACTCTTGCTTTTAATTTCTCCAAGTCTTTGGGGGTTTCTAATAACATGACAGGAATGGACCCCATTCCTAAGTCAAAGTACGATTAAAGTTCATTAAATTAGTTTTGTTTCAGTCTGTGATGTCAGCCAGTAGTACTCTTCACAGCACCCACAATGTACCTAGTAATGACTTCTTCTGCAGTTCGTATGGAGTTATATGTATTGGTAACATATCTAAGTACGACTGTAAATTCTTTTTTACAAGATCCATTGCTCCTACTACTATCTCATTTCTGCATGCAGATCCTGATATTTTATGACTTTGTATCTCTCTGTATGTAATACACCATAGTCACTGGGTGTGGCAATTTCAATGCTACTCTTGTCTTCTTTTCTTGGACCACTACATCCGGTTTTCTAGCATCTATCTTTTGAACTGTTGGTAATGGATGATCCCATGTGATGTAGACTTCTTCTTTCTATAATGCTTTGTGTCTCATGTTTCCAGTGTTTTTTGACCACTTCATTATCATAATGTTTGCACAATCCCCAGTGCAACAGTCTCGCCTCATTATTATGCCTTTCAGTATACAGTCCTTCTGCCATTAGTATATCGCAACCAACAACAAGGTGTACACCTGTTTCCAATTTGGTTTTACAAAACCTACATTTGTCTATTTCTCCCACATGTTCAATGGACTTTATAAACCAACATGTACACAGCCCACTTTCTTGGGCCACGAATATTAACCTTTCATCTCTTGGTTTGAATTTGCCTCTCCTTAACCATTCCTGTGTTAATTCCTGATCAAGATGAGGTTCTTCCAGACGTTTTCTATACTTGCAGCTATATTTATGCTTTTTCCACATTTCTTGCCTTCTAATCTGATCCTTCACCTTATATTCTTTCCTTTATTTTCTAGCACATTCAGTTGCAGCCTGTAAGGGTTTTATGATGCACCAATGTGTGGCTGCATATGTCAAAGTATTATGGATAAAATCTGCACCAGTCAGCACTGAAGACAGTAACTTTTGAAGCTATCTCACAGGTGAGTTGGCAAAGAATATTTCTGTTTTAAATAAGATAACATGAAGCCCTGCATATATATAAACAACTTGTCAAAGAGGTTTATTACAGCTGTAACATCTTGAGCTAGACTTTCAGAATGGATTAAGCAACTGTCTGTAAACAGGAGTGTGACATCCCCACTATGGGCCAGTAATCAAGAACCCTAAATCCTCACCACTGACACTTGAGAGGGATTTGATTTACACACATACACACACACACACACACACACACACACACACACACACACACACACACACACACACACAAACACACACACACACACACACACACACCTGGGAAAGGGTGACACAGGCTATGCCACCTTCTGCCCACTCTATAAGGTAGTTACATTGCCACCAAACACTCCAAAGCCATCTACTCTAAGGCTCTTACAAGGGTACCCAATTGTACTGAGTGAAATTAATATTAATACAAATGAAAGAGTTTGGCCAATGCAGTAAGGCTTTCAGGAGTGGCCACTGTGTCACAAAATAGATGTAAGTCCTCTCAAAGTTTAAGATATTCTCTAAAGGACCAGCCAGAATGATAATAAAAGAACATGAACATACTAAATATCTAATTGCAATAAATACCAGTTTCATTCACAGGAAATATTAAATAATACAGATGAATAGACTGACACAGATACAGAAAAACAGTACTTAACTAATCTCACTATATTTTCCTGACTGATCTAAAGAATTACTATTCACTGGTTCACTTAGTAGAGCAAGGCAAGATGAAGTGAGGGATGTTAGAGATTATGAATATAAGGCCGAAATTAATTCTGCTGTAAATATGCTGAAAGATAAAGCATTGAATAAAAAGTTTGCTTGAATATATGTATAGAGTTTAGCAATGTAAAATGTGCATTCATACTATCCCCGGGATTCATGAAGCTCGGTGCAAGGCTGGCATTAGGCTTGCGCCGACTGTGTGGCATATTAATGAAGGCGCGCTGCCGCCACAGCCACGTGCATAGGAAAGGAGTGCGAGTGCATAGGGGGTGTCGAAGTGCCGCATGGAGGCGTGGAAATGTCAGCTGTCAACTTGCAACCTAAAATGCTTGCATATAACAATTTGCAAGCAATAGTAATCACATCTGTCAGTGTCCGTGGATACTGAAACATATGCAAAGCATGCAAGACAGTTCCTGTGAACACAAAATGAAGAAGCAATCACAAATGCACGGTAGGGAATAACGGGTCCCTATCCCTCGAACAAATGACATTGAAAACCGTGTGCCCATAGTCCAACGCAGTGTAGATAGTTATACCAAGTGGAAGTGAAATGCATTATATGTTAGCGCGCCGCCAATAGGTACGTCCAGCCCAATGTTCAGGGTCACCATCTGACCCATATTGTGAGAGAGAGTACACAGCTGGGCAGATGTGTCCATAACAAAAAACACGATAAATGTAAATATCTAGCGACCGTATGACTGAATTATATCCCACAACGCATGTAATAGTCACATACAATAGGTATGTCCATATTTAACATACCATATGTGACAGGAAATAGAATAAGCATGTAAATGAAACAAAAAGAGCATATAAATTGCTACAACAATAAGGCAACATGTAGGCTGAAAGGAACAGTATTATCCGTAGCGTTGACTGTGGGTACGTGTTGTCCAGTATAATTGGATATGTGTCCGGAATATATCCCATCCTGGACATAGGAAAAGGTGGCATCCTACCAATGATTAGAACAGTTGGCCAAAATCCACACATCTGCGATCCAAGCCGTACTTGTCAGGATGTGTCACAGTTGAACGGGTATTACCCGGGTATACCAACCATGTCATGAAAGTTAAGTATGGGCGTGTACCTATGTGTGTGAGGTATAGCATGTGGAAAGTCAAACATGGCAGGGTAGTCCACACAACCATACAGGTACCTGACCTATGTAGGGTATGCAATGTGTTACCTTGACCGTGTCATGGGCCATCAACCAAAGCAGTGATGGATAGAGTGTCAGGAATATGTGTGTGGGGGAGATGGGTAATGGTATAATCCTCAAAGTCGAGACTGTGTCGTATGCAGAATAGGTTAACTGGATGTGTATGAGGGAGCAGCGGGTGAAGCAGAAAGAAACACAAACAACATGTATTCACATCTGCAATACAACCAAACAGGCCATACTGTAGAACACAATCCCACAAACATATGAATATTAAAATGTGAGATACAAATGTACAGAAATGTCACCGGCACATACCCACAGATTGGTTCTGATAGAACTGACCATATCAAATGCAACACACCTGGATGCATAATGGACTACCCAGCATCCCCTGCACAGCACACAACCTGTCCCCATACCTGAACATCCACCATATCCAGCCATACTTGGCCTACTAGTTTGGCGCAGCTACATCTACACATAGTGACCACTACGCATATGTAGTAGGTAGTGTCACCCTAGGCAGTTTCAGGATTGCAAACTATGTATCCCTTGCATGTAAAACCCCCAGCACATTTTTGTAACACCAGAAGAATGTTATAGTGATAGGGGTGGTGACCACAAGACTTTACTAGAGGTAAAAGAATGCCTCTGGCAATTGAGACTAAATGCTTCTAAACCACCTGGCATAAATGAACACATCTCTTTGTCTAGCATTTTGAAATATAGGTCATTTTTAATTTAAATTAATTAGAAATAGTTAATTTATTTGTTACAAATATCTTAGGGTTATACATGCAACAAGTCAATTTACAACAAATGACTATCTTACATATTTTTAATATTCAAAATATTTTTAAAAATGTATAACACATGACGACAACTTAATGTGTTTTATGACAGTACGACACTTTATATTTTCAATCTTAGAATATGACTTTCAACGTTGAGTGTATTATGAATATAGTATTTTAATTATCATTTTCTAAGGTAGATTCTCTGACAAGAGTTTTTAAGGTCTATCTTTTTAAAGAGGGGTAGTAACATTTTTAACTTTCATTATTGTAAATTCTTGACTATTGGTTACTTTAGGGGGTGTGACTATACCAATTGAGTATATGTAGTGCTTGTTTAAAAGTATTTTTTACTCTGATGATGCCCTTTATTGGGTGAAAGCGCTAAGTCTTTGTCGAACTACTATTTATTGTTTCTGTGTTCTCCATTAAAGCTGTTGTTTCGAGGGGGATTCCGGCTTGGTTCATTTATTCACTCATTCTATTAACATTAATAATATGAATGTGCACAGAAACAAACACAGTAGCAGGAATAACAGGCTGCGCATACGAGTAATAGGTTGAATGACACTATCACATCACACGTATCAGCGGCACCCCAGACATGAAAAACGTGCAACATCTGCCCACTGTATAACGTGCAGTATACTGATCACAAGTTCACCGGAGTGAAGTGTCGGTGTCATAATGACTAAGGCAATAGTATGCTGTTGAAGCAGAGATAAAATCCAATACGCATGTGTAAGTGTTTATGTCTGGGAAATGCATAGGTTAACGGACACACAGATGTATATATAGATAAAAACGTATATATATATATATATATATATATATATATATATTTATATACACATATACATTTATACAGATATATATATATATATACACACAAAGATATACTACAATATATATTGATAGATATATATACACAAACAGGTATTGATATATACATATACACACAAAACAAATATGTCATTGAAGATATACACGTACATAACTAGGTTACTTTACAGCAATTAGGGGTAACATATATACAGCCCGGGCATATGTGACTGGGAGGTCCAATAAATAAACGTTGTACCCCCCACACTGTCCAGCTAGGCTGGTCAGACATACAGACAGGCAATAAATATTACTTCACTGCTGCTGTCCAAAACACCAGCAGGAAAGTAGCAGTGGGAGAGATCTGCAAGGTCTACACTTTAAACATGGATAACGGTGTCCCTTGTGGGACCCCAAAAATTCAGTGTATGTGTCAACCTGGTGTCATCGATGCGAGCAGGATGTAGGTGTACATGGAACAGTAGGTTGTGCAAGTGTGATAATACATGGGTTGACAAAACGTACGACATGTGTCCCGAGACTGGGAGAGTGGGCAATGTGTAGGGGTGTGCTCATACCCCAGCTGCACTCACAGTAAGTATATGTCATGAGTGCTGTAGAGGGATGCCAGGTAGGTGGACCATGGGTATGCAATAATGGGCTTAAGTGTGCAGGTGCTGGTTGGCAGAGATGTAGTAGGCCCGCCCAGTGGAAGTCATTAATATTCCTATGTGGGCATAGCAGACGCCTATACATCCCAAACCTGAAGAGCACATCTACCGGATATACTGTAAACTATCGGGGGAATACATAGAGACCAAATCAGTGCCGTGTACCCGATTAGCATGGACGTCCATAGTTATGAATCAGAACGTAACAAAGTCCAAATAAACACTTCCAGAACTAGTGATATTAGGTGGACAGGTGGCGGAATACAGGTTATGACAGATGACATGTACGAGTCATAAATGGCATGTACCTTGACAAACGTGAATGAATACATATGCTCTGTGACTGTCAATGTGTCTGGTTAATAGAACCAATCATCTAAAAGTGTCCCACAGGGTGTTATGCAGTGTTCCTGATACAGTGTTCATTCTCCCCCATTGGTATGTGAGGTCTGCTAGTGACAGAAAGTGCATAATTTGATGACCACCTCAGGTAGATGATAGCATAATAGATGGTTCCACACCCGTACGCCTGTGAGTGACACACCCGTCTGGGCAGTTGTGTCCTGCAAAATGAATGTTATGGCACATGGCCTGTGAGTTCGGGAAAGGAGACCATATATTGTGTGTAGTGGTGTCAGAAATTAATTTGTTGTATCAGAAACAGCTACATGTAATATGAAACAGTATTAGCAATTATAATGCTACAAGAATAACCTTAACGTATGCAAACCGTGGAAGTAGTCAGTTCACAACTGGCTGTGGGTATGTGTTGCCTTGACACATGTGATAGCTCTACATATAGGATCTATAGGGCCGCCGCCAGTCTGAATGGCCAAAGTGGGACCTGCTCTGTAGAAATGTCAGACGTACCAGGGCAGAACATACCTACAGCCATGCATAGTACAGCAATATACATCTACATATAGGATCTATAGGGCTGCCACCAGTCTGAATGACCAAAGTGGGACCTGCTCTGTAGAAATGTCAGACGTACCAGGGCAGAACATACCTACAGCCATGCATAGTACAGCAATATACATCTACAAATAGGATTTATAGGGCCACCACCAGTCTGAATGGCCAAAGTGGGACCTGCTCTGTAGAAATGTCAGACATACCAGGGCAGAACATACCTACAGCCATGCATAGTACAGCAATATACATATCTGCACAAATCAAAGCATAGTCTAGCAGCTGCAAAGTTGCTTATGCTACTACATATAACATATCGACGTGTCGGGGTATACAAGACCTGTAACAAGCAACCACTACAGACACGTAGAATATGAGAATGTCCCCTAATCAGGACAGTTGCATTGGCTAGAGTATGACATGACATATGCCTAATGAGGGACTGTCCCATGTAAAGTGGAAAAGGTGTCATTCCTACAGTCTCCCGTCGTGCAATCTGAAAGGTGGAAAACGTACAATAGGTATGTGGTAGCATGACTCGCCGGACAGCTGCGTTAACAAAATCATATTCACATGTCAACATTGCAGAGTATCAGTTCCCATGTATCAGGCAGATGGGAGCAAATCCTATAAGGAACACGCATATAATATGATTACGTCACTAGACAGGCCGCCGAGTTCGTACAGCCGAACGCCTGCTGTCACCAAATGGTTAGACATACCCGATACTGTAGTCATGTAGTCTGATGTAATATGCATTACAAGGGATCGCACACACCCAGCGTGAGTGACAAATGTAAGCAGAAATGTTGGTGAGCGAGCGGCTGTAAGCATGTTTGTCTACCAGTATGCCAGAAGTGCACTGTCAAAGAAATGTGGAGTCTAAACGGGTAAAAGGTGCTGTAACCAGAGATCAGCAGTGCTTAACACTGTGCAAACCCACGCACAACTGCTCCCACCTGTTGGAATGTGCCTTACCCAGTCCGTATCCAAAGGTGTCGGTCTGTCCGCAAACAAAGAACCGCCCTATTCACGTGTTGGTAGCAGTACCCTGCGCACAGCACATACCTCATGTGAATTAACAATAGACCATGGCATATGTACAGACAATAGACCAGACACACACACCATGCAGTGCAGTCATCCAACAGTATAGAAATGTACTGGCAGATATGTCCGGACCACTGGTGCATGCATGCCTGGCCATCCTGTGTGTCAGTGTGTGATCATGCCGGGTATGACTGTTACCCATGTGGCCGACCGACATTATAATCATACCATCATGTGTGTGATCATGTCAAGTATGGACAACTGTATCGCATGTGTCACATGTCCAGATAGTCAGTACTGTGTTGCCGACCCCTCTGTTCTACACAGACAGGTGTCATGCTGTGTCTGCAGGGTAGCTAATGGTCATGTGGCATTGAGAGTTGCTACATGTCTGCATAGCGTGGGGGGACATCCAACCGCATCCACAGTCCTACACAGCACCGTGGGTGATGCACATGACTCTCACATGTGTAGGTTGGATGGGGGGCACAGCTGACAGTTGTAAACATCTGCTGCTACTGTACTGGTTTGCCAGGTACTCCATGTCAGTGTGTGGACCTATCTAAATTGCCGGTTGGAGGGATACCAGTGTACGTCAGATCCCAGCGTGAAATACCAGCACAGTGGTGTTGGACGTCCTAGCTTTCACAACCTACATCAAACCGCCTGGCCTGCTGTAGTCTGTGTGTGTCTTTGGGGGTTGAGGTCATTCATTGGACATATCCATAGGCCATTGTATATCATTTGTCTGTAGTGGTCCACACCTATCCAGCTGCATGTAACGTGTACGGGCTGTATGGACACACATGATGTTCATCCCATAATCTGCAGTGGGTTAGGACACCCTGTGTACTACTGGATACCATTGTGACCCCCATATGTGCTACAGATGTCATGGTGCCACTATGGATGTGTACTGTCTGCTGCCCTAACAGTCGGCCACCAAAGTCTCTTGTATGCTCACATACATACCATAGCAATGGGTAAATACACATTCTAATACAACTGCCAATTTTTAGGTCAATAGACATACCCTGGGGGTGTTCTGGACCTGAGGACGGTGCTGGAGGGCTGCCTATGTCGGATGCACACAGTGCATCTCCTATACATGGCCAAGCACAGGTAGTGTCATGTTTGGCATCCATTGTACTGTGTGCGGATCAGATAGGGGACATCCGTGGGTACCTACTGTGTCAGTGCATATGCCTTGTGTTGTCTCTTTGCCAAGGGCAGGTCATACTGTGCACAGCCTTTCGCCGACTGGGCCCTGCTCAGGTAGCTCCTTTGCCAAGTCACACTGTGCCTGTACAGGCCTTGGCAGTGGTGTTGGGCTGTGTGGCCCTGCCCCATGCTGTTCCTGCAGCAACCGTTACTGCAGGATCAGACTGTGTGGCATAGCAAATACCATAACAAATTGTGTGCATGTAGCTAGTGAATACTGCAGGGCTCCACCGGATGTGTCCGGATACCAGAACCGTGAACTGAGCATCCCAAACACATGCTCAATTACATGTCCTGCCTGTGCATCTGCCTCATTATGTGGTGTGAGTGTTCAGGTGTGTGTGCATTGCTGCTGGGTGTCATCAGCCACAACACCAGTGGTTACCCAGCATCCCCCACTAGGACACTGTAGGGGATGTCCATATTGCCAAAAGTGTGGTACAGCTGTGTTAGAAGCCATATATCGGAATCATCGTAGCTTCCAGGGCAGACAGCACACACATTCAATGTAATGCCCTGGCCATCGCATATGGCCTAGCTGTTGGAGGGTATGCCCCTGCAGTGACTGTAGGCCCTACCCCACTCACCGGGTGGTGATGTGATGTGTATGTGTGTGCAGGCTATAGCACCCAGTACCCCAGGGTAGTCATCCATGTGGTTGAAGAGATGCATATTGCTGGTCTACTAATCACGTGTGTTGAGGACATGTACGTGCTCACTAGCATGTGTTGACATGGCGTCTGTGAACTGGCGCAGTACTCTGGATGCAGATGCCTGTGAGATCCCCATGACATCCCCAGTTGTGCTGTGTGAGGTACCTGTGGCTAGTATACCCAGGCCAACACATACCGAGGTATCCACTGTGATGGGTTTCCTCTGCCTGTTTGAAGTGTCAGGTGGGGCAGGCACAGGTCAACAAGCCGCTGTAGGAGGTCTCTGTCCACCCCACAGTGCTCCAACATCCCCAGCTCATGTAGCCCCTGGTAAGTCACCCTGGGTCTATAAAGTCTTATGTCACCCCTGTAAGGGATGTTCGGCAGCATACACATCCTCACTGCACTGCCCTCAGCCTCCTGCACATGATGGTCTATGTTGCCTGCTGCAGCCCTACTCATTTGGTTGGATTGTGTTGTGAAATGTCCCTGCAGGTATACACCAGTGGTATAGAGTGTGGAAGAAACCTGTGTGTATGATGCTTGCTCACATTACTGTACTGTTCATGTGAGGGCTGGCCATGTCATCTGCTGATTGTGCTGATCATCACCTGTTTGTGCAGCCTGTACACCCTGACAACCCCACCACTGCTGTTGTCCCTCCCAATGTCACCAGGAAAGTATAGACACACCCCTAGCTTAGGCGTGCTAAGGCAGGGGCACTCCCGAGGCACAGTTCTGCAATGTACGTACAGTATGCCTGACCCCCCTCCCATGCTGTCAACTATAATCGAGCCCTGCACCCGGCTAACTACACACATACACTCCAGGTATCTGCATCACACCCTGGGGATAAATGGGATACACTGTTGTCAACCTCATCTGCATAGTATAGTCTTCTAATTAATAGTTATATGACCCATACCGAACCTCCAAATTAATAACCACTGCTTAGTGTCACTCAGATCAGTACACAACTGGTAACAGGTGCCTTACTATCACCATATTCGATGTCCCATGGTCTTCGCAGCAACAAAATAACCGGTGTCTACATGACTACAACCCGGGACCCTGCACACAACAGACGATGTGCATTACCACTATACCATGACAGATATACATACATCCCAGGTTATCACGTACAGATCATCCGGCACATACATTCAATAGTGCTGATGTCCCCAGACATATATGTTTATATCTATGTCTATCTCTCCATATCCACATATATCATATATATTATTTGTATACATATATACATAGATATACATAGACACATATACATGTACACACATATGTAGATATTGCATTTATATCACAACAGCGGTCCACATGACAGCAAAGCATTAGACAGGCATGAAAAAGAAACTACATGTGCCACCTGCATCATGTAGTGTTGTTACTATCAAGGCATGCGTGTTCTGTTGCGACACACGGGTCAGACTGTACTAAGGGTAAGTGTAGGGCTGCTGACATTTACTCACTAGACCTGTTGGCAAATGTATGTCTGACAACCCAGTGTCTTGGCAGAATATGCGGGCTGTGGACACTATATAGGTCAGCAACAAAACACACTGAACAAATCCCGCAGCTAGCCACCCATAGATATCACATAGGGTATAACTGCCAAACACACACACCTGCCATGCCGTGGAATCGAGCACCTACCTGTCTAGTCTACCACACTACAGTATTATGCAGTAACAGAATGCGCTACCGAGTTTCAGCATCACCGCACTCCCAGAGGCATACTTTCTAGGTGGATGACATCATCTGCAAAGGCAAAGACGCCGATAGGGAATGTATGGAGAGGGAGCCATCTAAAAGCATTACTCTTTCCCCAGGCAGCTGGAAACACACACACACACACACACACACACACACTTGGCAGGGCCGGGAGTCGAACATATACCTAACTAACTTATCACACTACAGCATTACACAATTACAGAACGCGCTGCCGAGATTACTGGAACACAGCACTCCCAGAGGCATACTACTAGGTGGATGGCATCATCAGCAAAGGCAAAGACGCCGATAGGGAATGTATGGAGAGGGAGCCATCTAAAAGCATTACTCTGTCCCCAGGCAGCTGGAAACACACACACACATACGCACACACACACACAAACACACCTGGCAGGGCCGGGAGTCGAACATACACCTAACTACCTTATCACACTACAGCATTACACAGTTACAGAACGCGCTACCGAGATTACTGGAACACAGCACTCCCAGAGGCATACTTCTAGGTGGATGACATCATCAGCAAAGGCAAAGACGCCGATAGGGAATGTATGGAGAGGGAGCCATCTAAAAGCATTACTCTGTCCCCAGGCAGCTGGAAACACACACACACACACACTTGGCAGGGCTGGGAGTCGAACATACACCTAACTACTTTATCATACTACAGCATTACACAGTTACAGAACGCGCTACCGAGATTACTGGAACACAGCACTCTCAGAAGCATACTTCTAGGTGGATGACATCATCAGCAAAGGCAAAGACGCCGATAGGGAATGTATGGAGAGGGAGCCGTCTAAAAGCATCACTCTGTCCCCAGGCAGCTGGAAACACACACACACACACACACACACACACACACACACACACACACACACACACACACACACACACACACACACACACACACATACACACACACACACACACACACACACACACACACACACACACACACACTTGGCAGGGCCGGGAG
This sequence comes from Protopterus annectens, assembly GCF_019279795.1. NCBI lineage: Eukaryota > Metazoa > Chordata > Ceratodontiformes > Protopteridae > Protopterus > Protopterus annectens. Next base: position 1,240,699,679 of record NC_056727.1, on the reverse strand, counting down.
TCGAACATACACCTATCTTATCACACTACAGAATTACGTAATTACAGAACGTGCTACCGAGATTACTGGAACACAGCACTCCCAGAGGCATACTTCTAGGTGGATGACATCATCAGCAAAGGCAAAGACGCCGATAGGGAATGTATGGAGAGGGAGCAGTCTAAAAGCATATTACTGTCCCAAGGTAGATGTAGACAAACATACGGCAGTGGTGTGAGCGGGACAACTGCCTATCTACGGAGCACTATTACAACACTACATGGATACGAGGTGCGCCACAGACAGTACACCCTTCAAGACAGTCCCAGTGTGTTCAATGTAGGAATCCATCCTGATGTGGGGTATGGACATCTGTTGCCTGGATGACCACTATCACTATACGGGATTTCAATGGTCATGCCCATACACAGAGACACGTAACCGACACAAGGTGTCACTGGGCATGCTCATACACTTAGTAGCACACGTCCGTTTGGAATGTACTGTGTGTCCATCTACACAACGGCATACTGGGCATGCTCACACACTTAGTAGTAGCAGAGGGCTGTCTTGTATGCACACGGATTCTAAACACGGAAGGGCACAGTGTGTCAATAGTGAACATTGTTAGCACGAACGCTGCACTACACACATCTGACACCGGTCGTCAGTGCTAGCTGTGTAGCGTTCATGATCACAGCTGACAATCCAGATCCAACAATGGGGAATACGGACATCTCTGCAGTGAGGAACACCTGGCATATGGCACAGTTGTGTACAATAGCACTACCACCGTATACCTCAGATACAGACATGTGGGCCATAAGACCATGACGGACCACTCCAGGTGTTACTGTCCCCACGTACATGAAGGCCACTCACATGTACTGACCAGTACATACTCAAGAGCCATCACAAATGTCTCAGGTGCAGATTACAGTAGTACATGCCACAGTCTACTTTGTAGCCCTCAGACATCACCATGTCCTTGTACCAGCAACACACATCCATACATTACCACACCACCATGTTACTCATGACCAGTGGACTGTACATGGGTCTACAGCAACTGTGCAGACTACACATGTACTGACAGGGTTCCATCATGTGGTATGCAATGCAATGATACCACAGTTCATAACCAGGTTGGCTCTACACATAACAGGGGCCCTGGGTCTTACACAGCTTTAACAGATGACTGTTGCTGTACACCAGAAAACACTCATGTTTGGATATGACATACATGTAATCGCAGTGGATATGTACATGGCCCACACACACATAATGCATATATACATAGCAAAGCTTTTGCTGTCCTCTGTGCAGACAAGTGGCTACAGCAATCACACACATGCACATGGAAGGTAGGTCCATGGCTGTTGAATGCTAACAGTACATAAGGTAGCAATGTTGACTGAGGTAACATTCCCTCTGTAACAGTTACCCATGACAACCAACATATCATACAACAGTCCATGTGTCATGTATGTCATCACACATGTCCACCAATTGCAATGCATACAAACATGGCTATATGACAGGAATGTAGGACCAACACACATGTACATGTAGTGGTGTGCATGCAGCTACCATGCATGTGCAGTAGCTGATGTATGTTGTTCATCTGTGTCTAATTACAACATGCAGTTGCAATGCAGCCCCATCACTGGCACCTGTATATGGTGAAATACTGACAGTACGGTAGGATGTACATCAGGTATGGATGGATGTGTGTACATAAAGTGGTGGTCCACCTTTGCAGATGGATGTTTGCTGAGGAAAGCTCACAGGTGTGTCACAAGCCGTCCTACCATTACATGTGCAAACAGTACGCTATGTTACTGTTACCTGAAGGTGAAGACATACAACCTACACAGCGGTCAGGGTGTTACTGACTGTACATCACGTGACACCTGTAACACTTACGTCCTCCCGTGTGCATATAGCAGCACAATTGCCAAAGGTAGCATTGGTACACATAATGCGGCCAATACAGCTGCATGTCTGTCAGACGTATCATCATATAGCAGGTGTATGATTCACAATACTGCCATGTGTGTTTGCTTGTGTGACCATATATGCCACGTATGGTGGGGAATACATCCCAATTGTTACACACCCCTGTACACTGTTGTAGAGATCTGTACATACTGCAGTGTAGAAAGCAAGACGTAGGCAGGGGTGGTGTGTGTATCACACACGTCAGCTATCTGTATGTGAATGACATTTGTGGACTCCACAGTGAGTGTGTGTGTGTGTGTGTGTGTGTGTGTGTGTGTGTGTGTGTGTGTGTGTGTGTGTGTATGTATGTATGGCTGTCTGGTGCATGGAGTGAGGGTGTATGCTACCATACAGAACAGACAGGATCCCTAACCCCTCATGGTGATGCAGTCTACTACCCTGTTGATGCCATTGGTCTCAGCCTTACTGGCTACCTGTACATGTTCATTCTCTGTGTCACAGCATGTGGGTGCACAGTATTGTGAAGGTGATTACCACATAGGCAGGGGTCCTCACCTCAACACCATCAAGTGTGCGTTATAGTGTTGTTGACCCTGTGAGTGTGGTCATGTTACTGTGTGTTTCTGTGTATGTCTGTGCGTGTTCTCATCCTGTAATGTGACAGTGTATTACTGCTACACAGTGAGGCCTCATGCTATCAACTGGCCTCTAACGTTGACATCAGCCAGACCGCTGTGTAAACCCCCCGCACCATGTCACCATACCTGTGATGTGACCCGATATGGATGTCACGTCTCTAGCCACTGTAGCCTATTGAACAGCTCACATGCTTCTGGATCAGTAGATGTGTGGACATGTGTGGAATGGTAGCCTTTCTAACAGTGAAGTTGAGGCTATGTATATCATGCTGGTATTGCCATACATGCCTGTGAGTATTCCACATTTACACATGGGAAACTGCAAACACTGCTACTTATTGGCACATGCAAGTAGACCTTAAGGAGGGAAGCAGGGCATCATTACCAACATGCTGTTACTGTTGTTACCAAGACACAGACTGTGAACATACAACAATGCACTCTAGCTGCAAACACTGTAACGTAATGGCACATGCAATTAGACCTTAAGGAGGGAAGCAGGACATCATTACCAACATGCTGTTACTGTTGTTACCAAGACACATACTGTGAACATATAACAATGCATTCTAAACCTGTACTACTTGGTATGTCTGGTGCATGTCAACAGTACACAACAAATGTAATATACACTACTCACTATTCTGTTCACCCTGTGCATCAGACCATATGAGCATGTCCCTGCACAGATGGTGTGGACGACAGGGATGTGGCACAGGCATCATCATATGCACAAGGTGATAATGTTTGCCAGGGGCATAGGCTGCACCAGTGGATGACATTATGTGCATGGGTTAGGGTCGGTGATCTGCTTGGACATGTGTGGTAGTTATGCATGTGGGTGTTGCAGTGCCCTACAGATGTTTCTGCTGTGTGCATGTGTGTGTGTGTGTGTGTGTGCACAGTTCTGCCATGTGTCCAGCCTACACAGGGGCATTATTGACAGCTCCAGATTGTACAGACCAGGATGTACAGCTCGCTGTGTCCGGCCACAGCCACGTGACCTGTGCCTGCCAGGGGTTGCACAGGCATTACCAGGCAGAGGTACAGATTGGCTACTGTCCGATGACCCATGTCCACTGGAACCGTGTCCCTGCTGGGAACATCCAGGGCCACGTCCATGTGGCCTGCTGTGTCCGGCACTGTGGGAGTGAGAGCGGGCATGTGAGGTGGCTCGTTCACGTTGACCTGCACCAGGTGGTGTAGCTGGCCTATGTCCACGTGGCCTACACCTCACTCCTACCAGATGTTCCAGCACAGACTGCTCACGCTCGTGGATTGCCATGCCACGGTCAAGGATTCCAACCATGTCACCCAATCGCCTGTCCAGAACATCAGTGATCTGCTGTTGAGCATTTGCCAATGTCTGGATGTTGTAGTTTAAAGAATGGATAGCAGCCATCTGAAGCCTCTGCCCTTCTGTGTTCTGCCGTTCAGCACGTGCCTGTCCCGCCATTACAGTCTGGAACATGCGTCTGGTGACACCAGCTGCTATGCTCTGTCCTGCAGGTGCATGTCTGCCAGAGGTCCTCCTACGAGCAGCACTGGCCACATGCCTGTGTGGCACATCTGCAGTCATTACACTGACACCATGGTGTGGAGACACACCTTCTGTAGCCACCACACATTCCTGTTCTGAGCTAACACACGCTGACTGTCCTTCCTCTATGGCCACTGGTGATGGGGTATGTGTTGGTATGAGTACTGTGTGCGGGGAAGAGGGGGACATAGCTGGGATGGCAACCATTGGCACAGATTCAGCCCCTGACAACCCTGCCTGTTCCTCATGCATATGTTCATCACTGTTAGTATCTGTGGGGACACTGACATCAGATGGACCGCAGGAGGGTAACACACCTACATCACCTGTGAATGCAAAGAAAGACTCTACATTACACACAGACACAGACACACAGACACACACACACACACGGACAGACACACACACACACACACACACACAGACATACACACAGACACACACACACACACACACACACACACACACACACACACACACACACACACACACACACACACACACACACACACACACAGTCACACACAGACACACACACACACACACACACACACACACACACACACACACACACACACACACACACACTCACCATGCATGTGATTTGACAGACGGCATGCAGCATGCATGTGATACAGCAGACGGCTTGCAGCTCAGACATTAATAGTGGTAGTTAGAATACCTCCCTGGGTTGTACACAACAGCAAGCAGGTGTCATATCAGAAGCCATGCAGTTCACACAATCATGGTAGTAAGCATGCATCCCTGTGATACATCATGTGGACCAGTGCAGGTTAACAGTACACATGGCTGATGTGACCTTGACATTGACATGTATTATGACATGTAATCTGCGGACGTGTGCATTGACATGCATACATGTCTGACACAATGGTGTCCTGACACATGTACAGCGGTGTAATGGGTATCACATTGCAGTGTTGTCTGTATGCTCTACAGATAGAAAGCACTTTTAGCAGATGTGCATGAGGATTAATGGGTAGTATGAGGCGTCTACATTGCTATAGAGTGTGAAGTACAGACACTGTGCCATTGCATAGCATCATGAGGTGCCTATATTGCTATACAGTGTGTAATACACACAGAGTGCATAGCAATGACTGCGTGCAAACACATGACATAACTACTGTGGATTGTGACCCACATCGCTGAGGTGTATACACACTAAACCATGCTGTGTCATGTGACAGGTTACTGGAAGACGTACGGATGACACCCCTGCACAACTACTAACATGTCTTAGCTGCCTGGCAACTGTGTCCACACATGGCAGACTTGTCAATACACCATGTCCCACATGACAGTTATGTACCACACACACGAGGTGCATGGCTGACAGTGATGTCCAACAGCAGCAGGGGAAATGTACGGTATCTTTGGCCTGATGTGGTGTCTATGTCTGTGGAAGCTGTACAGGTGACTACTGTCATGCTATGACACAGTCATGATGTTCAACACATCTTATATGGTCGAATTAAGAGACACCTCCACAAGCTGTGCACAGGCTTTTAGGATGTCCAGTGTTCCACATCAACTATATAACCACTCAACAAAGGCTATAGTTGGTCCATGTGTGGACAATGTGCAACAGGGTGTATACACATCACATCTACAGTGTGGCTACATGTCTCTGGCCATCCTCCATGGCCATGTGTGAACATGTGTTGGCCAAATGTTTGTGATGGCCGTCTCACATGTCTGTGTTGTCCCATATGACATACACCCATAGATGTCAGATACGTCACTGTCCACAGGGTTATGCAGACAAAGGGTTGCATGTTTGGTATGTGGGGTATGTAATATGGGATAGTGAGACAATATTGCAGCCGGAACACTACATGTCTGGGACTTGTCAAATGGCACATCACAATGTGTGTACCCATTGCAGGGGCATATTACACAATGGTGAATCCTGTGGGCTGCCCACATCCCAGCTCACTGTGTGGTACTGTTTACGTACCACACATGTGTTGTTCTAATGTATAGTACATATGCCTACATTGAACAACACCTCCACCGTTGTATGCACAGCTGTCCACACATCTAGCAATAACAGATACTGTGGTTTCATGTCAGTGTTTCATTTAGTCTGAATATATTGCACATGGGGAGCCAGTGTGCTTGATGACAGATGCGACCTGTATATCGTGTCTGGACCATACATTATGTGTACATGTGTTAACTGGCCACATGGTGAATAGATATATGCATTAACATGCCTGATACTGATAACTGTCTCACCTGCAATGGACTGATGTCTGTGCGGCATGCCAGAGGTACCTGTATAGGGGTGACACAGCGGTTTGAACATTATCCATGACTGTATGACAGCTACAGGGTGCACTGTGCATGTTAACACATTCACCTGTACAATAGCATATAGTATGCACATGTGCGCATACACAGGGTACCAAACTATAGTATGCGGCATGTGTGTAAACATACCTTGCATATGATGTTACATTACATATTGTACAGTGACACATGCAACTAAATGGGATATGATAGTCATATGTGCATTACTGACTTACCAGGCAACTCCAGGCTCAGTGGTTGGGAGACATCCACCTCCATGATGGCAGCTACTGTTTGTGGATGCTGTTCTGAGGGTGTCCCCAGGCTGGCCAGTAGCTCCTTGGTGTGTGTGAGTGGGGGCTGGGTTGGTGGCCCACCACCTGTTCCACCTTGTTCCCTGGCAATTGCATTGGCACGCTGATTTGTATGTCGTATCAGGTCCATGCAGTGTCTGCGCACCTGCTGGTAGGTGCGGTTATGGCCACCCACATCATTAACCCTCCTGTGTAGTTCCTGCCACAGGTCATCACGCTGCTGGGCATGCTGTGGCACATGGCTGAACAACACCTCATAGTTATCATGGAGGTACGGGATGAGGGCATCATCCTCCTGGCGGCTATACGCTGGCAGGCATGAACGAGGCATTATCTGGAAGACATAATGATGGAGACAGGTCACAGTATCACAGAGATGTACAGAGATACAGCTGCACATACATTTGTATTAAATCTAGTACATATGAACAGTTATCTTTGCAAATCGTCATGACACTGACACGACTGACATGTTTGTGTCACACACATGTAACACCCATTGTGCATTGGATATCATCACCATATATGTGTGTCACCTCATTACATTGCTCATACTCGATGTGAATGCTGTCTTGATGTGGCCATGTCTGTTTGCCTGTACTGGTGTTCTTACCTATCAGCACATGCCTGGATGTGTCCACAGTAATGCTGTTGACCTTGATGCTATGTATATGTCACATATCAACACATACACTGCCTTAACGGACATGAGCAGTGACAATGCACACATGCGCATGGAAACCATTACATGCATGTGTTTTGCCATATACATCTACACGGCACTGTACAGCAGTTCAACATCCTGCCGCGTATCGCATGTGTAGCACATGTGATACACATGGGACAACGGCTAGCCGGACATTATTCGCAGGGATGGTTATCAACCATGGCATGTACGGGCAAGGTTTTCTAGCTGTATCCAACAGGCATTTTGCTACCGCTAGGTGCATTAGTGCCACATTACTGATCCAGACAGTTAATGATACATCTATCATGCGGTCATTGCACCATATTTGACAGATAAGATATGTGCAGCTTTGATGGACAGGGTTGCATGGTATGGCAGGAGTATGTAGCATGTATGGCACACGGATCTGTCCAGCATGTGGTGATCATTGTAGTAGGACGGTGGCTGTCCATGATGTATGTCTTTCAGATCAGGATATGTACGTGTAGCATGTCCAACATCACAGTGTAGCACGTCTTTATGCAAGGTAGCCAGCATGCTGCATAGTGAAGGTGAGGATTGTGAAGGCTGGTATTGCCCATCCACGCATGGCCAATAGCCCTGAAAGGCCGATATTGGTCACCCAAGTGCTGAGTATGCCTGTCCAATGATCTCCATGCTCATGGATGGCACCCTGTCATGACATGGGTGCCTTGTATGACTACCTAATAGGCCTGGAGACGTCACCAGCTCAGGGAGGTGAACTGCACAGCACCATCCCTTACACACAGTGTCCATAATGTTGACCGGTGCCTAGGTGGTAGTTAATGGGTACAGGGTTATTCACCTAGTGGTGACAATGCTATTATCGGCTGTCAGATTGTGCACATATGTCATGCACCGCACCCACAAAGCCAATTCTGTATGTTGTCCAAAACACTGAGACAGCTATTGCTCCTAGGTCATGGCCATTCACATCCTTACATACGCAGATGCCTCCCATTTGTCTGTGTGGTATGGGCTACAATGGGGGGAGGAGTACAAAACATTAACCCTGTTTTACTGTAGCTGCCACTGGTGTGATATGCACATGTCACTCAGGCACCTTTTGTAGTGTTGCTTCTGTCAACAGGCCACTGGTAGACCACTCCTGTGACATACGAAGGTACATCTAGTATACTCAGTGTAGCTGGAACACAGTATGGGTCATGATGTCCTATGACCTGTCACAGGTATGCTATGCAGTGTGAAATCATCCGTACTGTCATCTACATCTCTACTGCTAACATCTACATTGATAAAGGTTCATAGACCTGCAGACCATACTCAGCAGGGTAATAGTGCAGTGCCTCCAATTATGACTGGCGTCTCCACTTGTGGGTTGCAGTGGGTTTATATTATCCAACACCCTATCTGTATTGCATATTCATGCTCAGCACTTGTTCAGAACATGTAAGCACTTCATGAGGTACTTATTACTGTAGCACACATTCCAACTCATTTCTTACAGGTACACTGTCTGGCCTTACATTTCCAGCTTGCTTACAGTAGAATAGCTGTTGTACACACGTAACTCACATATCTTGTGAGACATGGTTGAATATACAGGCATGTCCAAGTGTCACTTACCAGTGTTATTGCCTGTCTATATGATGAATATGGCAAACATGAGACAATAGAGCAATTGTCTCATGTACACAGTCAATGCTCACCTCCCAGCATACGACACTACAGCCTGTGGGAGATGCACATATGTAGCCATGCCGGGAGTAATGCTCTCACCAACCCAGACTGAACCTGATATTCATGTGGGGATGTTTAACATTTGCAACACACCCCACTCATCACAGTCTCACTAGATCTCCACCACCACCACAGGCCACACATAGTATGACTACAACATTTGCAGAACCTCTCCATACTCTGTGTAGGCAACAGAGGCAGCCCCCATCACCAAACACAACACCAATTACTTATAGCCCACAGACTCATGTGTGCACATCAACTACAGCCAATAGGGTGTCATAACCTACACAACACACCAGTCATAGGTGACTCTGTAGGCGGTCACACTGATGTCCCACTCAGCAGGCTACACAAGGCGATAGTCGCTTACATCTGGCTGTCGGGTTACAGGATCCACAACATAACCTATGCACCCATGCCACACCTCACCAGATATGATTTGACTGTCATTCTCCATGTCAGTGTGACTGCCCTGAGATGTAACTTCCTGGACTACATGTACAGGGACATGCAATAGCTCTCCGGTCTTGTAGCCCAGAAGGCATTGCCCAAGCCCTGAGAAGCATTCTGCATTCATCCAGACTGATACCACTGTACGACTGAATGTTTCACTTCAACAGTTGCCTATGCATCTGCTGTCATTCCACAGGCATCCATTATCTGTCTGCTTTGAATGACATGGTCAACAAAACACGATGCTTTGGCACAGATAACCTGCACCTATCAGCCCTGGGAGTACAGATAACATGTAAGGCTCTTGCTGCTCCTATACTGCCTGTCTTGGACAGTTTCCAATAACATTCACCACCAGAACAGGAACAGGCAAGCAAAACTTGGGGTACTGTTACTCAATGCTTGACATCTTCATCTCTAACGCACTCAGGCGAGGCACTCCTTATAATCGACCACTTCGATATCTCTGCAGTGACTGGGACCTGCCTCTAGGCTCCGGAGAGCACACCTGCACTGACAGGTTACACGCAGACCACACCTTTCAGTCATGTAACCAGGACCGGAACACCCACGGTGGAGGTGTGCCCATATTTCACAAGGATGTACACACCTCCAGGCTGGTTCCTTAGCACAATGCATCAGAGGTGATCCACGTGCAACTAACTGTGACCAGAACTGCTATACACATTGTAACTTGCTACGGATTCAATAACATACCCCACGGTTACCGGCCCTCATTTCTTGGTGTACTGGACAGTAGAGTTCAGACAGGTACTACTGATGTGAGACTGACACTACCCCACACTTAACTGGTATGCCTACTCATGTACCGACACATTAGGCCAACGCTTTCTGGGATTCATAACCTCCACTCGGCTGGATCATCCCATACACACCACCACCAAGACCAACAATATCCTAGACATGGACATTACCAACATGTGACTGGTGTTCCACACCTGGGGTTATCTCCTCGTTGGTAGTTTCCAAACATATGCTAATCACCCTTGTTATCCACATCCCGGCACCACACCCTTCACAGAATACACAGCAGAAGATTTTTACAACGCCTACATCAGACGTCTTATGACAGCAGTAGTAAACGTCATGACACCCGTGCAGATGGACAATGCACTTACAAATGCTGAAACATACACCAGTGAACTTCATTAGCACTTACATGACTGCATGGATCATGCTATCCCAAACAGAGCCATGATGGTACCCACCAGATAACGGACGCCACTCTGGGGGTCCAGTTCCATGCACATAATGTACAACAGAAGGTGGTGGCTGTTGCAAAGTGGAGTACAATCCCATGGGTGGGATAGCTCACTGGTCAGCCTCAGTAGGAATCCAGGATCTCTTATCACATCCTCCAAAGCTAGCTACGTAAACATTACTACGACACATTCCAAGGACAACCACAAAGCATTATGGAGGTATGTCAGTACTTAATGGCAATACCCACATCTGCTCTAACATACGATGGTTAGGCAGGAACATTACAGACCGACTGCTATTGGCAACATCCTGGCAGATAGGTTCAATGCTAAGTTTACACCCTCTCACTCCCTAAAGGGCCAAAATCCATACAGGAACAATGCAGAGTCCCTGCGGTCACAACTACGCAGTTCCAACCTGCACTCTTTAAAGCCTAGAACACAGACTCCATGTGACCGTCCAACATTTCAGGCTGTGATTTACACAAACCTCAGAATGACATGGCTCCCCACTTGACCACCAGATTCAGTAATACCCTTGTATCAGACATTGTGGCCCCTGAATGGCACACAGCAACAGTCATCACACTTCACACAGGTGGCACCACAATGAACCACAAGGACTACTGCCCTATACACCTGACTGGACTGTTCTACAAGTCTATGGGGCACATCATCATGGAAGTCATTCACAGAGACATTGGTGGCCTCCAGAACTTTGATGCCACCTGGGTTGGATTTGTTAGGGCCAGACCATGGCTCCTACACCTGGTGGACTCCTTTGATACAGTTACCAGGGTAGTTAATGAGGGTAAGGGGGTCCACACAGCCTACATTGTCCTCTCATTGGCTTTCAGCACCATTCTCCATTCTGGTACTGACAACATACACATCCACCTGCACATTGACCCCTACGTCTCGGGATGTTATGCAAAGTGGCTCATGGACAGGACCCACACAATGAGGGTAGCATACTGTGGTACCTACAGTAATTCAGTTACACTTGGCATACCACAGTCCTCGGTCATAGGGCCCCTCATGTTTGGTATATGCTTCCCTGAGGTACAGGCTAGCACAAAGGGACTTTCCCTGAATAGGTTTCCAGATGACTGCAAACAAGGAGCCACGATTGAGCCACCAGCTGATACAGACACCCTCCATATGGGTGTCACTGTGACGGATACCTGATGTCAATAACATGGCCTCAAGCTGCATAACATAAGGTGCATGGACATCCCTTTTGGATTACACCAATCACCCACTGACTGTCACATAGGTGGTAGTCCCCTACATACATGTGACATTATATGGGATCTTAGTACACATGTATATAGCACCCACTCCTTTGATAACCATATTGCCAATGTGGCATCGATATCCTTCTACGTGGCCACCCTTATCTGTAATGGGTTTGTAGCTGGAACAAAGGCACCCATTGTACCTCTATACTCCTGACGTATGACACACATTCAGGGGTACAACACCCCTTTTGGGGTGTATCTTACGAAACAGCAACGCCTATACATACCACAACATTAACACACCATGAGGATTACTGACCTCCGAAGGATGACGTATGCGGCACAACTACGGACACCACGACTGTACACATTTGCATACTGCATACTCAGGGGTGACCTCTGCTGAACATACAGGGCCCATGTCCACAACAATATTTATGAATATACTCCACATAAGCAACATAAGCAAAGGCCACTGAGAGCAACATGCTCATGGATATGTGCACAAATGCAATGATGAGTGGGATGTGCTTGAGGGATACATTCCTGAACCAGACACTCACCATGCTTTGGAACATGATTCCTATGTACATCAAGCAGGGACACTCACTAGCACTCTTCATGAGATACCTCGATGGGTGGATGGGAGACACACATATATGCCAGGGATCACTGCAGTGGCTGTACTGTACACAGGTGCAGGTAACACATGGCTCTGCTGTTCACAAACAGGACACTACCCTAGGGAGGTGTCGCCGGTGAAAACACTGTCGTTGGGCTTACACATGGACTTGGCCAGACAGCATAGTACCTCACTATGAACCTGTGAAGCTATTACATGTCCTTTGTGCATGGATAATTGAGTAGTTCTTTCATTTCAGTTATCTATCATGCTGTTACAGTGTCCCGTGACTACAAGCCATATGTATCCTGTTATTGTGTATTCTACATGCCAATAAATGATACCCTTTGTTTGCATGATATAACAGTTATGCTGTGTAAAATATCTGACATATCTACCTACAATACTGTACATTACACATATTTTAAACATCCCATAATGCAAAGCATACTTGCACAGCAGGACCACCCTAGGCATGTTATTCTCATTATATGCCCTTACACATGCCTACTGTGACAGTATATCGACATACACTATCCCCTGCTATGGCACGTACATGTTGGACAAACCCTATCACTGACGGCGGGTGGTGTGGAATTGTGTTTAAAGCCCTCATGTAGCATCCCTTGTGGTGTATGAGATGTTTACCTTGCGGCCCACAGCAGGACACACAATTTCTACAAGCGTTACTATGCTCAACAAGACATCACTACATAATACCTTTTCCCACTTTATGCATTGCGTACACTTTAATTACTACAAAACAGGCTCTACATACACTGACATACTGAGTGTTCTACATACCTTGTTTCCGAGTCTTCGTAAAATATCTCTCTTACACCTTTACTGTTTAAACGGTTCTATGGTATGAGCTTACAGTTTGAATGTATGGCAAGGCATCTTTATATATGTCGATACCTGTAACATGTGGTATCCTGCCGCCAATTGGTGTTCCTGAGTAAATTATTTATATGCACATCAGCTGTGCAGCTACTCCATTCGCAAATTACTTGGCAACAATGGGGTATAATTGAATTCTTTACTTGGGCATTGCCCATTTTCCCTACCTTCGGGGAGACGGCCTGTATGTGTTTTGTTGTGAGGAATTGCAACTGCTATTTGGAGAGACATGGATATTTTTAATTTATATCCCCCGTGGATTCTGTGTAACGGCTAGAGTATGTGGTTCTACATGTGAGTGTACCTGTCATCTCAACCGTCTGATAAGGGACTACTGCAAACAAAACCTGTAACATCGCCATCTGTTCCATTATACAACAGCTACGATTTCACATGGCGCCATTACAAATGTGTCTCTCATAAGGTATGTTAACGGTTCTGCAGATGTAATTGAGTGAGTGGATGTTTGTGATGTTATTACAGTCTGTACTGCAATTGTTTCAGATGTGGGGAAGATGTAGGTGGGTGTACATAGCATATACAGGTTTGTAGGGACTGCATTTCTATATATTCCATATATGTGTGTGGGCTCCTTCCCTAGTTGAAGACCTATCATTTAGTAGACTGAGAAACTATGGTTGTTACGGGCTTATACATTGAGCCATTGTTAATTGGTTTCTGTATAGCATGCAGGTGAGGTTGATACTTCAATACCTCTGGAAATACATCGATATGTATGGGAATGTTACTAAATGACAACTGTCTCGTGTATTTCTTCACAGATATTTGCATTCATTGCAGTTGTGTTGGTGACTGAACCTCTTTGGCATGGGTTGCCACCTTTTCAAATGGCCATAGTGGGACATTTGCAGGACATACATCAGTGTTTCCAAGCCGACACATACCCACAGTCAGTACACAGGATAGAACATACTTTTATCCTGAATACATACTTATTCTTGAAGCACTTTAGCTACTTATCATGTTTCATGTAACATTTATGTATTTTAGATACAGGCATAATTATTTAATGCAACTATTACATAATATATGGGACATAATTATGTCCTACAATCTCGGACATTTGCCCTTTTTAATTTTTTTGTCAGGACACAACTGCCCAGGGAGGGGCTGTCCCTCTTAAAGTGGGACAGGTGGTAACCATATGCCTACGGCCAGCTATGACCACACCTACCGTACTGATCTACCTCCGAGTTAGCACTAACAGATACACGATGCAAGCACACACACACACACACACACACACACACACACACACACACACACACACACACACACACACACACACAACATTACAGTCCCACAGAAATGCACACGGCACCCTCAACACACACATACACAGACTACAGCAATCACATACACAGTTGAACACAGTACCTACCTGGACCGCAACACCGGCAGTGATAACTACATGTCCCTTAACATCGTGATAATATTACTCTCAGTTCTAGTGTGCTGGTACTATGGTCTTTCGGTCTTTCAGCCTCGTGATTACGAGTGTCGGTATGTGACACATTCGATAGTTGGCAGTATCCTATTTATTTGTACCTCCATGGTTGTGTACATATCATTGACCTATCTATATATTTGCAGATATAGGTGAATATGTATATATCAACTTATATCTCTCTATCACCATATATATATATATATATATATATATATATATATATATATATATATATATATGTATAGAGAGAGAGTGAGAGGGAGAACACACCTTTCGTTGTGTACATGTCGGTGTATACTGTTTCCTAGACTCTGCACATTTGTGTTTTAACCTGTCACAATACACACCTGCCGTTGGTACATCTCGGGTAGTTTAGTGTTAGGTGATTGTGTACATGATTGCATGTTCTACTCCTGGCAGTGGTTGTTCTACCCTTCAGAGCAGGCATGATTAGTACAGGGGTGAGTAATGCTAGTTTCACCTGTTCTGGACATTGTTGACTGTGATCTGCGCGATATTCAGAAAAGCTTAGCCCTGTTTCGCGTATATCCGTATATTCATGTTTAAACGATGCTTACCAGCACTTGCCAATGCATAATCCCGCTGACATGTGCTAAACCTGATCTGATGACCTGCATCCAACATCCATTATTCGTGCCTTCAGGATTACGTAATGTCCCTTGCAGGATGTGGGACCGGGAACATGCACGACAGTCGGTGCATTTACCACTTGGGCATCTGGGATTTGTACACGTGTTATGTTGTTTTGTATGTGGACTGTACTACGGCTGTTACTCCATACTGCAATCAAATGTATATGGATGATACCTATTAATGGTATGTCCAAGTGATGTTTAATGGATGTGCTCCAGCATTGGTAATGTATGTCACAGTGAGCCACACACTATAATGTGCTACACCTTCACACAACCATAGGTGGAGCATGCTGGGTGACAGATACCTGTCATGGGTACTCCCCATGCTTTGCCACTACATCCCTAATTACATTATATGGAGCCCCTCATTAACACACCGGGTAAGCCATGCAGGGTGTGTGGGGAACAGTGATTACACACATGGATCTCGCAATTGCCTCTGCTCCACTGAGGGACAGTTGGTTAATCGATGTGGTGGCGACAGCAGACACTGTTTGCCTCGTTTTGATGAATGGCCTCTGACAATCGGGCGTGTACCTACCGATGTACCTAGGAACCTATACATACAGTATTAACATATGCTGTTAGGTGCGTGTACTGTTCAGGTGTTGTTAGGTGCGTGTACTGTTCAGGTGTTGACATTCTTTGTTCCAATAGCTGTTGTGTGTGCAATGATTGAGGGCTGCCTATGTAGGATTCACACAGTAGGCCACCTATACATTACACGTTACAGGTGGTCACGTGTGTGCCATCCAGTTTATTGTGTGTGCAGGTGGAGAAGTGTGTCAGTCCATAGGGACCTACACTGTCAGTGTATGTGCTATACATTCCCTCTTTGCCAAGGCGTGGGCGTATTGGGTATGCCTCTGTCTGCATACTGGGGCTGGCACAGGGTGTTCGTGGTCTGAATCCCTCTGTGCCTGTGATGGCCTTGGCAATTGCGGTGGGCTGTGAGGGCCTTCACCATTATGTCCCTGCTGCAGCTGTTTCCGCAGGATCATATTATGTAGCATGGCACATACTATGAAGATGTGGGCACACATGCCTGGAGAGTATTGCAAGGCTCCACCAGATATGTCCAAGCGATGGAACCGTGATTTCAGCATCCCAAACACACGCTCTATGATGATTCTGGTTTGTGCGTGTGCCTAATTATGGCGTTCTTGCATGGGTGTGTGTGCATTTCTGATGGGAGTCATCATCCATGGCTCCAGTGCAAAGGTGGCCATGTGGGATGTCCCCCTGACAAATACCTGATACAGCTGTGAGGCATGCCAGATGTGGGAGTCATGGTAGCTTCCGGGGCTGCCGGCACACACATCCATAATAATGCGCTGGGCATTGCACACTACCTGGCAGTTGATGGAGTGGTATCCCTTGCAGTTTATGTAGCGCCTACCATGCTCACCGGGTGGTAACTTGATATGTATGTGTGTGCAGTCTATCACACCCAGTACCTCCGGGTAGTGTGCCACCTGGTGGAAGAGACGCATATCACTGGCCAACTCCTCCTGAGTTCAGGGAAAGTATATATGCTCATTGGCATGTGGTAATATAGCATCCAGGAATTGGTGTAGTACCCTGAATGCTGATGCCTGTGCGATCCCCATTATATCTCCAGTTGGCCTTTGAAAGGTACCTGTGACTAGTATTCGCAAGCTTGCACATGCCTTTGTGTCCACTGGGATGGGTTCCCTTCTGTTGTTTCTGGATCTCAGGCGTGGCCGGCACAGCTCAACTATTTGCTGTAAGATATCCCTGTCCACCCTGTAACGCTCTACTATCTCCAGATCATGTAGCCCCTGGTAGGTTACCCTTGGTCTGAACACTTTTCTCCTCCTCTGGAGCCTGCGGTGGTTGTCAGCATCATCCTCCACAACACCTTCAGTCTCTAACACATGGTGATGAATCACAGCTATGGCAGCTCCCAACATGTACATTGTAAAAGTTCCCCATCTGTTTACACCGATGGTGCAGTGTTTGGGAATACACAGGTGTGTGTGAGGTGCCTTCACACTTTATACTATTGTGCTGTGAACACTGATGATGTCATAGGGTGTGTATGTACCATTGGCGCTACAGGGTATCTTATGTGTTTTACCACAGGTACTGCTATTGTGGTGCCTTTGGTGTTGAATTACATTTGGCTGCCGTGGATTACCTCTTGCCCTTCCCTTAACATTTCTTAATGTTTCCCCTCTCATTTTCTGGCATGCATCCAGCAGCCTGCTTTTATTTGTACTTTCCTAAACCTGGCTTATCTTACGACATGCGTTCTATGGCCGATCTATTGTAGGTTTGCTTTGCTCTGCTATGACAGTTCTCTTTTCTTTGCAATCCAACACCTCCCCTATCTTGTTCTGCAGGTTACTGCGAGCAGACTTGTTAGCTGCCGTCAACTGCCCACTGTGAGTTAATAGGTGTTAATTGCTCAGTTGTACTCCAATTACCCTACTGCGGCACTTCCTTATTTTCTTCCCCTAACCTTCCTGTTTGAGCTATGGTGCGTGGCGCATGCGTCTGCTTACCGGGTTTCAGGCACGTTTTCATCCGCATACACAAGTGCTTTCGGGCACCATATATACTCTCAGCTAAACGATGTTATACCTACATCCCCACCCCTATCCTGCGGCTTTGCTTAGCAATGGGCAGGCCGGATTTGCATTGCTCCAATGTGCTTTACAGCTACAGTGGCACACCCCACTGCTGATGTCATGTATACCTCCAAACCACTCCTCGGTGTTGCAGTGCTGGGCCGTATGGTACATCCTTAGTCCGGCGGGACATTTGCAATTCACTATCACTTGCCTCATTTGTATTGTATTGACTACAAATTCATAGTTACCATGCCGAACACTGTCACAGACCCTTAGCAACCCTTGCAGCTTGGTTGTGGTGTACCATGCATACCTTTGAGTATTATGGTGAAATCATGATTTGTATTACATTGCGATTTTATGACATTTGTGTATATTTTCCTTGTGTACCCATTTGCGCACACATGCCCTGTGGTTGTACTTTGCGTTACTGTGGACATGACATTAAATGTTTTTTAGGTGTTGTGCATCGTTTCTTATGCCATTGGCTGTATAGTTAGCCACTGTCATATGTTAACTTAGTAATACATGAGTCTGGTCCGCTTTCATAGCTCCGATGTTCTGTCTGGCAAAATGTAAACCATTTTTTTGTGGTTTACATTTCTGTGGGCTTACGCTATGCCTGCACCACTTCATGAATCGCTATGTACTTTCATTTGCATGGTGCACTATTGCGCATGGGGTGATTAGCATACCTGTGCTGAGGGCTGCACAGATATGGCGTACGCCGGTAGTGCACGTAGAACTGGATAGTACCTGAATCGCTCAGCGGCCATATGTGGCATTATACCGCCTACGCTATGCCTGCACCTGGCGCAAGCTTCATGAATCCCAGGGTATATGTATAACAGGCTTATAAAAAAGCATAAATGTTTCTAATTGCTGAGTATGTATAACCAAAGTGGTGGGCTGACATACATTCTATTCTCACAGCATAAAGCAAATAAGCAATACTGCAGTATACTACGGGGGGGGGGGCACTATCTCAGTTTTACACTGACTGTATAAGCAGTACTGCACAAGGGTCTAAAACAGAGCTACAGGAAGAAATAATATTTCATTCCTTCTTGACAATACTCTTTTAGGGGGAAAGGAAAAAACAAGTATTAGTGCATAAGAACCACTGGTAAACAGATTAAATCTGAAAGTCCAAGATATTTTATGCTAGTTATTATTGTATTGTTTAGTATTACATTGTATTTGCAACATGTTAAACTGCAAATACCACGAATCCCACCAGGCAGAAAGGCACTGTACTCTCCGTAAACTGACACAGAACACTACTGCAGACAAATGACCACTTCAGTACTTTTAGACTGCTCCAAAATTTTAAGCACAAGTTAGACGAGCAGGAAAAGTTGAAAAATCTTTTTATTGCATCACAACGAGATGGTTTAGCTGGTTTAGCTATTCCTTAGAAGTAATGGACATGAAGAATGATTGATTTTTTGGTATCAAAACTGGTGCTAATTCTACCCCAAAAGAAAGTATTGTATTTTAATATAGGTTTGCAACGCATTTTGTATACAAGGGGTTTATATAAAGCATTAAGTGATATTTTAAGATTTTCCACACTCCTTAGAAGTAATGGACATGAAGAATGTTTGATTTTTTGATATAAAAACTGGTGCTAATTGTACCCCAAAAGAAAGTATTGTATTTTAATATAGGTTTGCTATGCATTTTGTATATAAGGGGTTTACATAAAGCATTAAGTGACATTTTAAGATTTTCTACAGTTAGTTACATGCATTTTTGCTTTTTTATTAAGCTACAATAAGATTGGTTAGTAAAACAACAGCTTTTAATGTTTTTAAAGAGTAGAATTACATTCTTTCAGAATGCATACATTTTTAAGTGTTTTTTTTTTTTTTTTTAACATTCAATTGATGGTAATGATTCAATTAATTTAATCACATGAGCGGGGTTGGTTCAGTTTAAATATTGAGGGATGCAATAACCTAACACACTTGAAAAAGCCCGTTACGAACGGGCGAAAGCGCTTGTGGTTACTGGAGTGTTTTATCTCGTTGTGGTGCAATAAAAAGATTTTTCAACTTTTCCTGCTCGTCTAACTTGTGCTTAAAATTTTGGAGCAGTCTAAAAGTACTGAAGTGGTCATTTGTCTGCAGTAGTGTTCTGTGTCAGTTTACGGAGAGTACAGTGCCTTTCTGCCTGGTGGGATTCGTGGTACTGGTTTGTTTGAGTTGTTTTGCTTCCTGGTTCTGAGTTATGGCAGAAGACGCAACATCTCCGGTATTCATTGACACGCCTTTTTTGCTAGGGGACGATCCGGATGACATGCCGGTAACTCGAAGAGAGTTGAATCAAGTCTTGGCTCTACTAACGCAACTAAACAATACCATATTGAACTCCAACAAGTCTAATGGTTCCTGTACTTCAGGAATACCCTGCAACCAGCAGCAGGCGAAAGAAAAGGAACGAAACAACGAAAGTAGAAGAGGCCCGAGACCAGGACCTTCCAGTAGAGAGCCGGTTATTGTGAATCATCCACTTGCTTCCCCTAACAGCAATGAACGTGCGGATAAAAACGGAACTTTTAACACAGACAACAATTTCAACTTTAGAGACTGGATGGAACAGCTTCCATGTTTCAGAACAGGTACTTTTAATCTGCAACTGGAGCAGTTGGACAATGATTTTGAGAAATTTAAAGATAAACTTTATGCCTTTAAAAACTCACAGTTAGAGATTAATTATTTGCAAGAATGCATTAAAGTTGAGCATGTACCCAAGGGGTTGCGCTGTTTTAGATATCCCAACAGCGCTTTTGCAGGCTCAACTTTGCATTCTAAGCTTACTGATTTATTTAACAAAACTGGAATTGAGGTTTTAAAATTAATGGTTGATGATTACATGAAAAAAGAAGATGTTTTGTTGAATGAACTAAATGCACTGCATGACAGTATTATTAATGATGAAAGATTTTTAAGTTATAAAAGAAAATATAACGATACTTTCAGAGAAGTAGATGAGCATTGTTTCAAGGTCTTAGATAGGAAGACAAAAAAGTTAGAAAGGGACCTAATGGAATACAGGGAGGGGAGGGCATACCCAGCAGGGGGAGCTCACAAGCAAAACATTTTTGAGAACACTGAGACTGTAACTACACACAACAGAAGCAATGGTTACAACCATGATGAAATGCCTAGGAGAAGTGAGAGATTGGCGCAAAAAAGTGCCAACAATATGCAGCAGGGTTTTCAACTTCCCCAGGGCAGACCACGGGTGAAATCAAATCAATATCAACAGAATGCATGGGGCAAGAGACGTTGAGTTACAACAATTCTCCCAATAATGATGACATACTGGTCTCCATGGTTGCAAGTGAACAAGGTTTGTGCAGTGTTCACACATTTGACAGTTTTAGCATATACAACTACACAGACATGAATATCACTAAAGACTTTTTTGAATTATTTACTAAAGGGCTACAATTTGTACCTAGTAGGCCAGCTTTTCTCCCTAGGCTTTTAATTGAACTTAAACTGTTCGTAAGAAATTTAAATCTAACTGCAATTTTTAAAAACCAGGCCCCACATGAAACTGCCCTTGTTAGAAGCAGCACTTTTAACCCCCCGGTCCATCCCAAATTAAAAATGTTTGAGGAAATTATAGAAAAAATTTTTAGGGACAATTTAGCCAAAAACAAAAACAATGGCTCCATTAATTTCCCTGAACACTTGCAGAATGTGGTTAATAATTTAAAAAAAAACAAAACCAGAGTAATGAAGCCTGACAAGGGAGGGGGTATAGTTCTGATGAAACAGCTTGAATATGAGAACTACATCTATGGTTTATTGCAAAACACTAACATCTACGAACCTAGCTCGTTGAATGAGCTCAATATAGCAGTGAGTAAAATTAAATATTATATACATGATTTACTTTTGCAAGGATTCTTGGATGAGAAAACTCACAACTTTTTACTTGTACCTAAACCTAGAACAGCTGTACTTTTTGGTATTCCCAAAGTGCATAAGGGCCTGACTCCTTTAAAATTTCGTCCTATTGTATCGGGAGCAGGTAGTGTGACTGAATCCCTTAGTAAATTTATTGATTTCCACTTGAAAAAATATGTAACACGGTTAGATTTTGTTTGTAAAGATTCCTGGGAATTCTTAACCAATATAAACCAAGAAATGGACAATTCTAACCTGGTTATGATCACATTAGATATTGTTGAATTATTTCCTAGCATACCGCATGAGCAAGGTATGGACTGGTTTGGGGAAGCTATTGTTAAGGAATCAGGTCTAGATAGTGATTTAGTTAACACAATACTGGAATTTATGAGAATTGTGTTGCATAATAACTTTATACACTTTAATGATGAATTTTACAAACAAAAAAGTGGGGTGGCTATGGGCGCTCCATGCGCTACTGCCTATGCAAATATAGTCTTGCACAAGTGGGAAAAGGAATTCATCCATAATACCAGCTGGAAAGAACACATCAAATTTTATAAAAGGTTTTTGGACGATATCTGCATTCTATGGTCAGGTACAGAACAACAATTTCTAAGTTTTATTGATTATCTGGGGAACACCACTAGTTTTCTCAGATTTACTTACACTTTGAGTAATAAAAGTTTGAATTATTTGGACATCACATTAACGAAAAGATCTAACCAAAAAGGCTTTACTTCACAGATATACAGGAAGGAAACACACTGTAACGCATATTTACATTTTGACAGTGGTCATCCTTGGCATATCAAAAAGGGCATTATTAAAGGACAGCTGGTGAGAGCGTCCAGAATGTGTAGTACAGACAAACTATTTCAGGACGAGGTAGAATTTTTAAGAAAAGCATTTCACAGCAGGGGTTACCCATTTAAATTGTTTCAGGCCACATTGGACGAAATTGTTCACAGAAGAGAAAATGATCTCAAACCTTTGTTAGGAACAGGTCTAGTATTATTTAGCAAGCAGTATGCTGCAAAGTGTGATATGCACAAGAATTTTGTATATACATATTCCCAGGATTCCTTATTAATTGAAAATACTATTAAGAATTTATGGCCTATGATTGCGTTACAAGATGAATTTAACAAATTACTCCCTGAACGTATTTCCTTCATCAGAAAAAGGAACATTAATTTGAAGGGAATATTTGAGCAAAACATGAATTCAGCAGAGAAGCAGCAAGGTTTAGTAGTAAAAAGAAAAGGGACCTTTGCATGTGGTAGATGCAAACAGTGTTCACATCTTATTAACAAAGAACAAGTTTACATCCCCTCATGTAAAAGCACGTTGTATGCTAAGGGCAACTACAATTGTAACTCATCGGCTGTAATATACATAGGATTCTGCCAAAAATGCCCATCTTTTTATGTGGGCAAAACTGAGAGGCAATTGAAACGCAGAATATATGAGCATATAAATGACATCAAAACAAAGAAAGAAACAAGTGCTTTTTACAAGCACTCTCTCAGTTGTAAGAACATGACATTAAAGTTTTTTGTAGTTGACAATGTAAAACAGGATTTGAGAGGGGGAGACTGGGAGACAATGCTTGGCATTAAGGAATTAACTTGGCAACTAAAACTCAATGCAACTAAGCACCCAGGCCTAAATGAAGGGATAAGTATAGGTGATATTCTTAAAGCTAGAAAAAATAGGATCAAATGAAGCACCTTTGCATTGTTACAGTTTAAAGATATATTAACATCAATGCCTTTGTATTTGGTGATTCATGGCTTTTCAGTTGGTTTAGCTATTCCTTAGAAGTAATGGACATGAAGAATGATTGATTTTTTGGTATCAAAACTGGTGCTAATTCTACCCCAAAAGAAAGTATTGTATTTTAATATAGGTTTGCAACGCATTTTGTATACAAGGGGTTTATATAAAGCATTAAGTGATATTTTAAGATTTTCCACACTCCTTAGAAGTAATGGACATGAAGAATGTTTGATTTTTTGATATAAAAACTGGTGCTAATTGTACCCCAAAAGAAAGTATTGTATTTTAATATAGGTTTGCTATGCATTTTGTATATAAGGGGTTTACATAAAGCATTAAGTGACATTTTAAGATTTTCTACAGTTAGTTACATGCATTTTTGCTTTTTTATTAAGCTACAATAAGATTGGTTAGTAAAACAACAGCTTTTAATGTTTTTAAAGAGTAGAATTACATTCTTTCAGAATGCATACATTTTTAAGTGTTTTTTTTTTTTTTTTTAACATTCAATTGATGGTAATGATTCAATTAATTTAATCACATGAGCGGGGTTGGTTCAGTTTAAATATTGAGGGATGCAATAACCTAACACACTTGAAAAAGCCCGTTACGAACGGACGAAAGCGCTTGTGGTTACTGGAGTGTTTTATCTCGTTGTGGTGCAATAAAAAGATTTTTCAACTTTTCCTGCTCGTCTAACTTGTGCTTAAAATTTTGGAGCAGTCTAAAAGTACTGAAGTGGTCATTTGTCTGCAGTAGTGTTCTGTGTCAGTTTACGGAGAGTACAGTGCCTTTCTGCCTGGTGGGATTCGTGGTACTGGTTTGTTCGAGTTGTTTTGCTTCCATGTTAAACTGCAAAGCTATACAAGAGATGGGTTTAAAATTGCTTTATCAAAGCTATACAAGAGAAAATAAAGATATGCAAAATGCATAAATGTTTCTGATAACAAGACTGGTCACTATTTTTAATATGTTTTTGGCAAAACAATGTTGGTATAACAAAGCATGAATATTGAAATGCATGAATAGCAAACAGTCTGTGTAAATACATACTGTACAGAGTACATTGTAAAAAAGTTCAAAACTAATTTGTCAAGTTGTAATATCACTGATTTCAAGTTGCAGTTCTATCATTGCTTTTTGGACCATCATTTTATTGGTTACCCCAGCTAGAAAAAAATATATTAAAATATTGTATTCATACAGCTAATAGACTAATATGTAAATAGCATTCTTCAGAGTATATTTCACTGTCAATTAACATTTATGGGCAGTTCAGAAATATAACCACAATGTTATGGTAAAATTAACACTGAAACTGTATATTTTCAGCAGTATATAAATGCTTGCAGTAGCACATAGTTCTTGTCTTATATATAGTTAATTCAACAGTTGCAAAGAGTTAATGGAACAGTTCTAAGTCATAAATTAAATTTTGTGATTGCAAAAAATAAATTAATCAAGTTAAAAAATAAAACTAAAGCAGACAGCTCATTATTGATGAAATATTTTCACAGAATGGTCTGCAAAAGAAAAAGTTGTTAAATACATTCAGTTTGGTAGTAATACTTGATATAATTGTATTAACTATGTAAAATTGCATTTTGACTTGTATCAAAAGAAGACTAAAGGTTTTGTTTCTTAATGTGTTTTCTATATAGTGTGATCAAAATACATATCAGTATAAAGTGTTTTGAGTATGTTTAAAAAAAGAGGGAATTGTTAGAAATTATGAATATAAGGCTGAAATTAATTCTGTTTTAAATATGCTGAAAGATAAAGCATATAATAAAAAGTTTGCTTGAATATATGTATAGAGTTTAGCAATGTAAAATGTGCAATCATACTATATGTATAACAGGCTTCTCTTCACAGCATCAAGAAAAGCCTAACAAAGCAATATTGGAAAGTAAGTATCACATGATTTTCTCATGTTTGCAGAACAAATATCTAAACACAGCAATACGTGATGTTTTTTCAATAACAACAGAGCAGATGTTTCCTTTCATCTGATTGCGTGCATTTGTGCATTTTCACATCAGGAGAACTGCTGACAGGACAACAGAAAAGTCTAAAAACAGACATTATGTGACTTCCCACAGAAGGCCAAAAAAGATACCAAGAGGAAATAAAATCTTTGTGTGTGACTAGCACTCTATATAACAACTGTAAGTAATTCAGTTATGTGAGAAAGGGACAGAGAGAGGTATTTTGTAGAAGTCATTCATTCATATCTGTAATGAAGGAAAACTTTGTAAATATATGCTACAATCTGAGAGAAAGAGTACATGTGGTTTATAAGTTATCTGTAACTGTGCTTATAGCTGCAATATATATATTTTTATCAGTGTGCAATTTGAAAGGCTTGGTGCTTTAAACAGACTACAGGTGGAGTCATGCAAAGTTCTGTGACTTTGATTTCAGCAGTAAACAGCCAGTAAGATTTTGTGTCTTAAGAAGACTTTGGATCCAGCACAATATAGAAGCAGAGCGCACAAATTAAAATAAAATTTTCAAGGGATCCCTCCTTTTCAAGTTTCAAACACAAAATGTTCTGAGACTTCAGTCTCAGCTAGTATTAAAATATAATTTTAGTGATGGATTGCAGAATGACATCACATACATCTGTTCATCTTACTTCTGGTTCCCATGCTACCCCACTGGCTAGACGCTGCCAGGATTTAGCATATGTGTGTTACAATATATATATCTCAAGCTTTGCTAAAGTTTATTACGGCATCTGGAAGCTGTAAAACAATTTTAACTCTTCTGCTCTTCCTACAGAGACTAACATACCATGCTTCTTACAGACATTGTGTCTCTGGCTTTATTCAAAACTATGAGATAACATCTTTATGGCCTAGGTCCAGTAATTTAATTGCAGAATATTTTTCAAAGTCGGGTGGAATGAGATTAACCTCGTTTCTTCTGGTATCCTCTGTTAAAACCTGCACATTTAATCAGTTACAATACAGTCAGGACCCACTGTTGGCACATTTTTTTAACACAAGCAACTTTACAAATACATTTTCAGCACAGCAAAGCACCTGACTTTATTCAAAACTACGAGATAACATCTTTATGGCCTAGGCCCAGTAATTTAATTGCAGAATATTTTTCAAAGTCAGGTGGATTGAGATTAACCTCTTCTCTTCCAGTATCCTCTGTTAAAACATGCACATTTAATCAGTTACAATACAGTCAGGACCCACTGTTGGTACATTTTTTAACACAAGCAACTTTACAAATACATTTTCAACACAGCACCTATACAAATCAGTTTGACATACAAATTACATATAATTATTTACAAAATTTCAGCTAGCTGTGCTGCCATATATTACACATCCAGTTTGGCATAATGGTTAAGATGTTTACCTTACAGACACAAGGTGCAGGGTTTGATTCTCATATGGGGTAATTGGCTAGGCTTAAAATGGTCCACAAGGGCAGTTAGCCTAATACTAATCTATGAACCTATGCCATACTTCTCCTGGCATAGCTGGCAATACCTTGCATCATCGCAAGGAGTTTTTTTTTTTGTAGTTGCTTCCAGACATGTAAAATTGAATGCAGATGAATCCTTTGGGAGAGTTCTACAGTCAGAAGAAAAAGAAACAAGGATAGACAACATTTGTAGCATGCTCATATCAGCACAGGGAAGCAAGCTGAGATGAAGTACTGCTGAGTAGAGTGGAGTCATGAGTTATATAATGCTTGAACACCAGTGATACATAAGAAAACTAGTAGGATGCTTTTAATACATCCCAAAGGTAGACCTGCAGAATTAAATAAAACACTTTCTCAGAATCAATGGTAACTGCTGTAGCAGAGATCTTGTGATCTTTGCAGACATGTGCAAGAGTCACAGGGATTGTCAGAACCAGAGCTGCCTTTTGCAAAACCAGCTTGAGGATTTAGGAAGTATTACATGGGACTGTTTGCTAGGATTTTAACATACTGATTGACCTTTCTGTTTATAAGACAGATACATTGATAGTTACTGACTACAGGTTCGGGAGACTAGTGAGAGCCTTTCCAAATGTCCCATAGCTCTGTCTGGTTAATACAATGACACAACAGAGACACAGATGGAGGCTCAGAAAATCACGCTGTGTACTACAGGAAGCAGCCTGTTAACAGCTCACAGCCTTAATCATCTGCACTAACTGCCAGACAACAAACTTACAACCCTAATATTTTCTTATTTTTATTTTATTCATTTAGTAATAGGTATACCCACTGGACACAGCTGTACCTTATCAGGAGCAACTCAAGAGCAGTGTCTGGTTAGGTGACTTGCTCAGACTCACACTGTGGGAAAATGAAGATGGAAGGAATCAAACATTGTACCCTAAGCTACAGGAGACAGCTTGTTGATAGCCCAGATCCTTAATTAATTAATTAATTTATCTATATATCTGTTAATCAGGGTAGAGCACTGAGTCCACTGGACTATTTTCAGGCTCAGCTCAGGGTTTACAACCAAAGGTATACACAGCAAGTTAGGTACACAAGCATTTAAACATTACAGTTTGTGCAAGCTATTTACAATTAGTAAGAGTCTTTAACAAACAAACAGAAATGTGTAATGTAACAGTCATGTTGCAAAGTATTTGCACTATGTAATATGATTACATTTAAAGGTTTAAACTAAATGGATGATTGTTAACACCTGATAACTGACACACAAATTGTATCACATCAGATGGATCCTGAAGCAATAATCCCAAACTTGGGAGTTCAGTACCTTATCCATTAGGCCACTGAGGTGCTTTACCAGCTTTAGGGAGAATTTTAATTAGCGGTCTTCCATAATGCTGAGAGATAACCTGAAGATTATACAGGGCTAAACAGCTCTTTTAATATGGAAGTTAGCAGTTAGCTGCTACCTGGATTTGTGTGTGTGTGTGTGTGTGTGTGTGTGTGTGTGTGTGTGTGTGTGTGTGTATATATATATATATATATATATATATATATATATATATATATATATATATATATATATATATATATATATATATATATATATATATATATATATATATATATATATATATATATACATACATCTATGTATTTGACGGATGATAGACAATGGTTCTTGGTAGCTAACTGGAGTAATCACAGCAGGGGGACCTATGCGTTTAAGGTGCAGAAAACTGGGGGTAGCAAAGAGGCTTACACTCCAGACACTCTCTTTAGCTGAAGGATTAACATGAGTTAACTGTAAGAGAAATGGAATGCATGGCTAATCTGTTTCCAGTGGGACAGTTTACTGTGCTAAATTTTAACCACAGTTTTGGTGCTGTGGCACTGCTTCACCCTAAAAAACAAGAAATGTATTAGGCCTATTGTTTAACTCTTAACTTCCATTATCTCACTCTTTATAGCATTCATTCAAGATCTTTTTCACTTTACTACACCCCATAATACATTTTTAATTTCTGAAATGGAAGTTCACATACTTAAAGGGGCTTGTACTGCTCTTTCAAGCTGCCTCGATTGGTTCCATAGCATCACTGCAGCATTCTTAATTCACATTTTAAACTCTCATTGTTTAGCACTGTCAGTTGCATAACAGGTAGCACAATTGCACTTGGTGCAAAGGGCTGTGGGTTCTTTTCCCACACAAGGTAGATCATTTGCTAACATTGTAGTACTGCACTCATGAGTGTGCTGTTCTTCAGATAAAACTTTAAAATGAGGTTCTACCTCCTTGAGTTGGTGGTAGCTCAGGTGGATGTAAAAGATCCTATGGCACCCATAAAAAAAAAAAGAGTAGGGGAAGTTCCTCGATACCCTGGACAAATTTCCCCTAGTAGTACAAATACCACTGTGGGTCTCCCCTAAAAAGAGGCTACTAGCCTAGTGGGACTAAGCTGGTTAACAAAGGATAAATAAAATAAAAAGAAAATGGGTACAAACTTCACAAGAGAGTTAAGAGATACTGTAAGAAGTACACTATACCTATATTTACCAGTTCATAAGATTCTTTATTCTAAAGATAATGGGATCTGCTCTCCAATGTTCGGAGTGCACACTGGGTGAAAGAGATACATTATTTAATGGCTTTATAACCTATGATCTCAAAGAGTTTGGTGTGAGTTGGCCATTTATACAAGGTCACTGAGAAATAGCTAATAATCAAACCTGTTTTGTATAGATTTTCCAGGAATGTAAAACATATAGCCTGGATTGTGGGAATACTGGTGTAGTACATCAGACAGATTTAGGTTCATAGGAAAGTCCTACGAAATCAGTCTGCAGACCATTAAAAGCCTAGCCAATAGCCCATATTGAAAAGTTTCCTCCATCCTCAAGAACAGCAATATAAGTTAGACTAGGAAGAATGTCAGGCCACCCAGCCAGTTACCTAAGCTTACCTTGAAGTTGGCAAGGGTTCTACTCTGCTTGATGTATTGTGGAAATCTGCTCCATAGTTGAAAGATATACTGAGATATGAATCTGCTATGACAACACGTGTTATTTATCTGTTGATGAGGGCTTAGCTCCTTTAACTGGAAAGTTGAGGAACCAATTGCTATGCAAAGGAATACTGCAAAGAGGGTTGGATCTATTGTGATTCAAAAAGCTAGGCAGAAATCTTAGGGAGGAGTCTATAAGAAACTGAATACAGAGAAAAGGCTCCCAGTCTGCACTAATAACCAAGGTTTTTGAGTCCACTGATCTTTTTAGTTAGGATTTTCTGCGGTGTCACATGCTCAGTGATAGGTTTAAACAAACACATGCCGAAAGGTACATTATATTCAATGATGGGTCAGATGAGGTACACATAAAGGGGAATTCAGATTTCTTTAGATCCAGGGGAGATGCTGTTGGAAGTTAGATGAATCAGACAGAAAGTTTTCCAAACTAATGCACAGAAAGGATGGCGAAAATGTAAGGAATAATCAACAAGGATGCCTAGATCCCTTATAACAGTATCTGATTGGAGGATGTGTCACCTACATGGTAAAAGAAAATGTTTTGCTTACCAAAATGAACCACTGCATCTTTTCACATATAATTTAAGACCATTGTCCTTGCATCAATTATTACAATGGTGTAACCCATGCTGGAGCAAATTGTGAGTTAGTGAAACATCAAATTACACACAATTTACCATCCTCTGCAAACTCAGATAACCATAGGCCAGGGGTGTTGACGTAAAGGTCTGAGAAAGATGCCAAATAGGAGAGGCCTCAACACTGAGCAACGTAGTACATTTACCAGTGATATATGTACTACAGTGCACAGTGACATATGTACTGAACACTGTAGTATATATATCACTGGTAACTTTTTTTGCTTTCAGAAGTGGCATGTGTGACTCTAACCACATCAGCTATGCCAGACAACCAGTTAACTATCCATGAAGATTTATATTAAGATTTACAATGGTCTTTAATTAGTTGCTGAATCAATTTCTGGGCTCTTAAATGCTGCTCTGTAGAATGGAATGAGCTATACAACAAATCTAGGTCAATATTAAAGGCACTATCCAAAATTATGGGGCAAGACTCAGGTTTAAGTTCACCTAGTTGTTGTGTCTTTCGGCTTTTCCCAGTTAGGGGTCACCACAGCGGAACTCCGGTCCGCTAATGATTGGCAGAAGATTTTTTACATGCCGAGTTGCCGGCCCTGACATACAACCTTCAACGAAGGTATGCCCATTCATGCATGTCTCCACACAGAAGACGCTCTAGCTGAGAATCGAACAGGACAACATCTTACTGTGAGGCAACAACGCTACTGCAGCACCACCACCGCACCTAGTACACTTTGATAAAAAACAGAAGAAAGAGGTAAAGCAAATGCATGGCCCATGGGAGTGTGCACACTCCCCAAACTCCACCTACCATTCTGGTAACTAGGGAATTGCCAAGATCTAAGCCCTTTTGGTACTAGGTTGCTTTTAATACACTCAGCAAAATATGCTGTTTCAAGCTGAAGTTTTTTATGTCTGAGAAGCCTGTAGTCAAGCGTTTTCAGTTTATTTACTAATGAAAGTTCACTACCTCCGGCCAGTGCTAGCGGTATAGTATCTGCTCCATAGGTGCTAAAAGACAGTGAGTCCCGAAGTAAAGAGAATTATTTTTAAAAATTGGAATTTACTGGTTAATGACAATAGTATAACTGATAAACTTGTTGAAAAACCAACTTTTTATTTTTAGAAGAGGGAACAACTAAAAAAACCTAATGGAGTCATCCAAACAAATCTTTACTAGAACTCCAGGGATGTTCAAGTGTGAAGCTTGTAACTATTGTGGACATATATCAACAGGACAGAGATGTTCTATTAGAAATACAACATATTATATAAAAAAAGGTTTAATTACAATACTAAAATGGTGGTTTATCTAGCTCAGTGTGATTTCTGTCCAGCTTTCTATATTGGAAAAATGGACAGGAAATTTAAAGAAAGAATATACGAACACCTATACAGTATAAGGAAGACTAAAACAGAAAACGCACTAGCTAGACATGTTAACACTTTTCCATCTCATAGATTTAAATTTATAATAATTGACCAAATCATCCAAGACCATAGAGGTGGTCCTACATCCCCAATATTAGAATACTTAGAACTTCTCTGGCAGTTACGTGTTGATGCCCA
Organism: Protopterus annectens; assembly: GCF_019279795.1. Taxonomy (NCBI): domain Eukaryota; kingdom Metazoa; phylum Chordata; order Ceratodontiformes; family Protopteridae; genus Protopterus; species Protopterus annectens. The sequence continues at coordinate 1,240,667,026 of NC_056727.1, read as the reverse complement.
CCACTACCCTGGATTAAATGAGATGTGTTCCATCTCACCTTATTTAAAATTAAAAAGGTTGACTAGATGACAGTATAATTTGCAAATACTAGGTCTGGTAGCATTACTAAACATAAAAAGTGTTGTTTTTAGGATGTATTTCTTGATGTGTTCCGCTCTAGTGGTCAGCATGTCCCTTAATGTAATTCTTAATATTTTATATAAGTATCAGCTGGAGTTTTCTGATTCTCTTATGAGATAGCAATTTGATTAGGGTGTACTTCTTATCAGTCTAGCTAGGGATGTATCTTTTATTGAATATGAATGTGAATTGAGTTCTACTATACCAATGTCCCTAAATATGGTTCCTAGTTTAAATATGGTAAAATAACATCTTAGGTTCTTTGCCTTTAGGGCATGGATGATAAGGGCCCTTGCATCAAAACATTACTTGACTGAGTACTTTTCCTATTAAAATAAGTTATTGTAACCCTAAAGGGAACAACTGTATCTTTAAGAATCATCGAGCTACTAATTATGTAATTAGTCATTAATTATGTTAATATTAGTTGTCACATGATGGTTTTAAATGTTTTTAAGCATGAATTTATGTTCACTTATTTGTCTGAGGAAGTTGAGTCACTGTGCTCGATAAAAAGTGCTTCATTAAACTCTATTTTATGTTATTCTCTTTGTGGTTCTGACATCCTTTGGTTCCTGTGGATTTGTTCAGTGCTTGGTCTGTCTTTTTTGTTTTTTACAAGCGAAATGAACATGTAGGAAGAATAATATTGGAGTATGAGGGATGGTTGGAAATTGTGGGCAGGGGAGTGAAAAAAAGCTGAGCGTAGCAGGTTCCCACCCTCAGGTCAGATTAAATTGAGAGGAATCAGTTTATAGCCAGTACAAAGTGATTAACTAAGAAATGCCAAATGAAAACAGCTTTTCTGTCATTTCCTGAGGCTAAATAACTGACATATACCATACACTATAATGGTCAAGAAAAAGGGGATAGTGTCCAACTTAGTAAGAGGTCTTTAGAGTGCATGGACTATTTCACAGAGACTTTCAATCCCAGAGAAAGCATGTATTTAACTGATTAAGTTAATACACAGTAAGGTTCTTCATGATAAATGTGCTTACATTATACAAATACAAAATTCTCAGTAAACGTGTAGGAGTAGGGCCTTGTGGCAGAGCTCCTGCAGTATCAAGGTCGGATGTAGTGACAGCAGGCTATTATACAATGACAAAAGTCTTGGTAAACTTGTAGGAGTAAGGCCTTATGGCAGAGCTTCTGCAGTATCAAAGTCAAATGTAGTGACCGCAGGCTCTGCTCTATGATGGAAGATAGTGACTGAGTGTAAGATGAGGCAACACTGAAGCAGTCAAGTAGAATCAGAGAAAGAAGCAGCAAAATCACCCTTTTGGAGTGAGCAGCATTACTACATGGCATTTATATACTGGATCTTGAAGCCATCCTTCATGCTCATCAGTAATCAGTCATTCTAATGTTTTAGAAAGTCAGAGAGAGAGAGAGAGAGATAAAGAATGGACAGATGAAATAATCTCAAGCTTCAAGGATGGACTGTGGGTGTCTTTCAAACAACATTTACAAGAAATGCTTAGTTTCTACCTGCCAAACTGTAAGAAACCTTATCATTTGGTATTTTGCCATTAAACCCACCTAGATTAGAAGAACTTTTCCAAAGGTTCAGTAATAATCTCCCCATTGCTTTCAAGTATCCAGTGACCTTTCAGGTCAGAATACTGAAGCATTACCATTCCTTTCAAATGTCAAAGGACATCTGAGGAAGTCGAGTCACTGTGCTCGATGAAAAGTGCTTCATTAAACTCTATTTTATTTTATTCTCTTTGTGGTTCTGACATCCTTCGGTTCCTGTGGATTTGTTCATTTCACTTGTAACTGTTATTCCAAAACCATCACCAAATGACCTTACTTCTTCTATACATACACTTCTGTTTCCTGTGTCCTACTTCCCTATCTCCATTTAATATTTAGCCCCATTCCTAACAATTTTTCTCCCTCCCATACTGCTTTGCACTATATCCATTCTTAATCACTACACTCCCTAACAGCATCTATCTATTCCACATTCTATCTTTTACTTTTCCAAATAAATCCTCATTCCTTCTTATTTTGTCTATATCATTATACTTTAGTCTTTATACCCCTGTATTCCTTACATTCTAGAGAAGATACCAGGACAACCTAACTCTGTTCTTTTTTTAGAAAATACTTCTCGCCCTACCTATCCTCTACCAGCTTTCAGAATCCACCATCACTGAATCTCCTACTGCCTTGAAACATCTTGTTTCCTTTTTCATTGCTACTTCCCCACTACCTGACATCTTTAAAATACAGATTATAGTACTTAATTATGCTAGTCAACAGTTTATCCTCTATTCTTCTCCTCCGACTGTGCCATCTCTCATCCTACCATGACCCAATAATATCTCTCAACATCTCTCCAACTCTGTCCCAACCACCTATCCATACTTACTCTTTACACATTGTACCAAACCTATTTAATATTGCCTCTCATTTTTATTCCAAATATAGATTGATTAACTGCATTTCAACTCAAACCAAAATAAAATTAAGTGCAATAATTCTCTCCAAAAACAAGTAAGCATAATTTCCCAATAAACTAAAATCTTTCTAGGAGGAGATATACGCCCTAATCCTGGCCCATCTATCACAATGGACACAAAGATAATTCTTTCGCTACACTTCTGTAACCCAACAACAGCCAATCCCCAACCCTGGTGATCTAATTTTTGCTGCAATAATTGTTAGAAGGATACGAAATAAAACTGCTGAACTACATGCCTGGATTACATTTATGTTCTCACTGTAACTGAAGCTTGCCTTAAACCCAGCATAAATGCCTCCAAAGATATAACTCCTGGCTGTAATATCATCTGGAATAATGGTTGTATAAAGAGGACAGGTGGTGGTATTGCTTTAATATTTCCCAAAACCTACTACATTTCCACTTACAGCAAACCAATACCAAAATTCAGGTCAGCAGAACTTCTTATTGTTTTCCTCAAAAAAAACAAACAAAAAAAAACAATTATAAACAAATAAGTATTACGGTCTTTTACACCCCTCCTGGTGACAATATAGCCACACTGGAAGATATCCTACATTGGACAGCCATAACATTTCCAAAAGAAAAAACTACTATACTTGAACTATACTGTGTTAATTACCTCCTCTTTCTCACTCTCCTGGTCCTCTTCTGGTGCTTTCTCTCTCAGTCCACTAGCAAGCTCTGCCATACTCTTGCTATCCTTCTTATTCTGGTACACTCACTACCTTCTATTTTCTGTCTCTTGCACACTCATAGATAACTTATATCTTCCATCCCACCTCTTCACCTGCCCTAATTGCCTCCCCTGCTTACCTTAGCTACACTCCCTCCATCTTTGTTCATTTTCTCTTAACTAGCTTTCCTCCCTATTTTTCTTACTCTGCTGATATTTTTTTTCGCCCTCTTAGGCAACAAGGTAAAGGGCCTGCCCGCTTCATTTGCCCTCACTATGCTCAAACTCACTCCACTCCCCTACCCTATCCCTATTCCCACTCACTCCCCGATCAATAACATTGGCTCTAACTCAAACTCCTCCCACTACTAATGCTCACTCAATCACACCCTCATCCAATTAACCACTACTCAATCCCCTCCCACATCTTACTACTTACTACTTGCATAAATTGTTCATCTACCACCTTCCCTACTATACTCTACCGCCTTCTCTTCTTAATCTCATTTCACTTTACAAATATAACACACCACACAACCATACACACCCCTCGTTTACAGCATGACACTCATCACCAACTTAACACTACTTAACTATTCTGAAAACAGTACCCACAATCATCCTCGAGTCCATCTTACAATTGCTAAGGTTAATACCTTAAAACTCCATAGTAAACCATATATCGTATTCTGCTGACCTGGGTCTAAAGACACCTGAGTCTGCCCCCATAATAATCTGGTTCCCCTGCTTATAATTTACTCTAGCTGCCCCTTGCTCTCTATAACATTTAGTTATTTAACTACAATTAAGCCCTGTATATTGAAATTTTACCCTGCTCTCCCACACATAATCCTGAACATTATATTCTGAACCTACTACCTGTAGCTAACAATCACCCTGCAAGCATTTAAGGCATAGTCTAACTTTAGTGTAAGCAAGGTTAAAAATATAGCTATGTACTCTGTTAAAAAAAAAAAAATAAAACAAAAAACAAAAAAGACCATTAGTTTATCACTACATTACTTATCCTCACTTACCAAGACCAAAGACGATAACTAAGATTATTCTTTGAGTTGGTGTTAGCCCCTTAACTCCTCCCTATTTCACTGTGTATGAGAGGTTTCAATTCCACCTGCAGAAACCGCCATTTTCAAATGCCCGGTGCTTCCTGACCCAGTTGGCAACCTTGCATTAACTAGCTGGTATGTTATTGTCATAATAAAATGTTTTTCAACAGTTTTTGCCTCTGTGTAAGGTCAAAATTAGCTTATTATAGCAGCTAGTGTGGACGTACATTATTTAGAACATGATTGGACATTAATTCATGTAGTCCAGGTAATTCTAGCTGTTTTACTGAGGAATTGAAGCAGTTATGTTAGCATTCCATGTACTTTCCAGATACAGTAATATTCAGCATGTTTGGCAAATTCAGTTGTAAATGAGTGCTGCATTTTGCTGTCCATTTTGAGTGATAATTTAACAGCCACTGTTGTCTTAGTAACTTGTCTAACATTACAGCTTAGTGTAAGCAATGAATGTACAAATTCAGTTGTAAATGAGTGCTGCATTTTGCTGTCCATTTTGAGTGATAATTTAACAGCCACTGTTGTCTTAGTAACTTGTCTAACATTATAGCTTAGTGTAAGCAATGAATGTACATTTACTGATTGCAGCCTTGGAGTGCTTCACGTTTTGATCATACTGCTGGTACAGCAGCATGATTTAACACACAGTTGTAAACTTGAATGAAACTCTGCATATGTACCTGTTAAAAAAGTACTGAATAGGGTGAAATCAAGGTTTAGTTTTGTTTTACTTTGTTTTAGACTTGTACTGTGAAAACGGAGCATATATTTTGCCTGTAGCTATACAGAGTTACCTTTTACAGTATTTTCTCTGGTTGTCGTGCATGTTAACTTGCCTGCTTGTTTGGTGGCTGGAGGTAGTAGCCATTAAGGTTTTCACTTCTGATCTATTTTATTTTTAGGTAGACCCCCGAAATACTTAGAAAACAGAATCTTCTGCCTGACGGAAACTATCATGAAAACAGTACCCACAATCATCTTGCAGTCCATCTTACAATTGCTAAGGTTAATACCTTAAAACTCCATTGTAAACCATATATTGTATTCTGCGGACCTGGGTCTAAAGGCACCTTAGTCTGCCCCCATAATATTCTGGTTCCCCTGCTTATAATTTACTCTAGCTGCCCCTTGCTCTCTATAACATTTAGTTGTTTAACTACAATTAAGCCCTGAATATTGAAGTTTTACCCTGCTCTCCCACACATAATCCTGAAAATTATATTCTGAACCCACTACCTGTAGCTAACAATCACCCTGCAATAGTTTAAGGCATAGTCTAACTTTAGTGTAAACAAGGTTAAAATACAGCTATATACTCTGTTTAAAAAAAATAAAACAAAAAACAAAAAAGACCATTAAGTTATCACTACATTACTTATCCTTACTTACCAAGACCAAAGAAGATACCTAAGATTATTCTTGGAGTTGGTGTTGGCCCCGCTACACTCCCCTCCCTGTCCCCAATTCCCACCCACCCCCAATACCTCTACATTTATAGGTACATTACCACACCCCTATTTCAACATCCTATCAGCTTTCATCACTATACTCTACCCATCCTGTTTTAATCATCCTATCAGCTCCCACCTAATCATATACTCTCCACCTCACACTACTACCTATACACTTACCATTCTGATGATCTGCTATTCTGTTTAACAAATCTTGTATCCTTACAACTATACTCCTTCTCTCACTATGTTATATTACTCCTTAGTACCCATTTTGCTAGTCACTTATGCACTTACCTTGTATGAAAACCAATCACTTACTGGTTATCAGTACCCAAAAGGACAAACTATAACCCCAATTGGAAAACATCCCTCTCTCAGCTATGCTAATAACATTGGGTCCAACACCACAATTTATTCTCTTCTTCAGTGTACCAATCCCAGGCACCTTAGCTCTAGATCTAAGCAATGCTATAGACTTTTAAACAAACTCCTGAAGCCCATCACTAAGTATAGTCCTAGCCTTATACTCAGTGGTGACATTCACCCAACCCAGGCCCATCCACTTCTAATACATACACCCCTACTACCTGTAACCTAAACCATAAAACTATAAATAGTAGACTAGCTAACTCTCTCCTGGCCTGTCATCTCAATGTTAGGAGTATTAATAACGAAATACATGAACTGCATGTACTCCTGGCTGTCTACTCCCCTGAGATTCTCTGTGTATCTGAGACCTGGTTAAAACCCAACACTACAGACAATGAAGTGTTACCACCTGGGTATAACATACACAGGCTGGATCGTTTTTCCAAGAAGGGGGGTGGGGTAGCTATACTCTACAAATCTGAGTTGAATGTAACTATAGCTGTTAATCAACCACCTCAAATTAGTAATTCAGACATTCTTGCCGCCAGACTGCACATTAACAAACGTAAATACATAAACATCATCTGTATGTACATTCCCCCGGGTAATAATATAGCCACACTTGAACACACCCTACACGGGCCATCATGTCACTACCCCCAAGAAGCCCTACTGTTTGGAGACTTTGACATAGACTGGGGCACCTGTTCCTTAGAGTCCCCTACTACCCACATTAACCTGCATGCATTTTTGCAAATGATAACTATCTCTACCAGGCTAGGTAAACCCAACCAAAAGGAAAGCATACTCGACTGGATACTCATAAATAGTAACCCACTACTGTACAATGCCAGTATTCTCCCCATTGACTCAAGTCGCCATCTTCTCACCTATATAGTTAAGCAGAAAGTCAATAATCCACAAATATCCTTGCTCAGAAAAGTCAGAAACAAAAATGACTTTGACCCTACCAAATTCCAGCAGGAACTTAACTCCTGTAATTGGTCTATGCTAACTCACCTCCCTTTGGAGGAGGCAGTTATATATTTCAACAATAAATTTCTTGAAATCCTTAACTGGCATGCACCATGGCTTTCTAACATGTCTCAACTAAAAATTACCAACAGAAACAAACGTTGGGCTCTATGGCGCTCTACTAAAGACCCCCATGATCAAGTTAAATACCGACAAGCTAGGAATGAAACCAAAAAAATCTATCTTACTAGACAAAAAACAATACTACTATAATTTACAGACAGTCAACCAGAAAAACCCTCAGAAGTTCTGGGCAGGTCTGAATAATCTGCTTCATCCTGGTAAAACTTCCACCCCTATCCCCGCTGCTACTACTGATAAATCCCCTGAGGATGTCTTGGACAGTTTTAATTATTTCTTTACTGAGACAATTCAAGCTCTGGCTAGCCAATTACCTTCTAGCTCTCCTGGACCTGATAGTACCACCCATATAAACTCACTCTCTTTCAGCTTCCAGACAGTCTCCACATCATTTATTCACACCTTAATCAAAAAATTAAAACCCATCACTCTCTCAGCTGACCAACTCCCTGCCGAATACCTTCAAAAATCAGCTGAAGTTATTGCTTATCCAGTTTCAATACTAATTAATTGTACCATAGCTGAGACTAAAATTCCCACCACTTGGAAAACATCTTATGTTATCCTACTACATAAAGGAGGTTCCCCCACTGAATTCTCCAACTACAGACCGATAGCTATACTTTCTCCACTTGCAAAGATCATGGAAAAATGTATACACAAACAACTCATGCACCACCTAATCTAGAATCACTTCTTGGCTGATACCCAACATGGCTTCTCTCCACACCATAGCACGACCTCCAGTGCTAGCTTTTACCAATACCATTAATAATAACCGTAACAATAATCAAATATCCTCAGCTCTCTTCTTGGATCTTTCTAAGGCATTTGATATGGTGGATCATCATCTATTGATTTACACCCATGCAGAATTTCTGCCTAGATTCTAAAGCCCTTCAATGGTTTAAATCCTACCTCAATGGGAGGCAGCAGGCTGTTATTTGGCAGAATAAGCTCTCTAAACTATTACCTAACACCCTTGGTGTCCCACAAGGCTCCATATTAGGGCCCCTACTGTTTTCCATCTTTATTAACGACCTAAATACGGACATCCCTAATATCGGCTGTATCCAGCATGCTGATGACTCCACCCTGATTTGTTCAGCTACATCTCCTGCAGAATTGAGATCTGCTAACCAGTCCACCTTTTATACTATAGAAAACTGGCTCTCTGAATATTGATTGTTACTAAATCCCAAAAAAACTAAAATGCTGCTATTCTCACCCACACAAAGGTCCACTGCTTTTACCTTCACCATAAATGCAAAAGATGGGACAATAATCTCCCCTGACCCTTCTACAAAACTACTAGGCGTAATTATTGATAATAACCTAAAATCTGATCTACATGTAAACCAATTGATCAAGACCGTCAATAAAAAACTTGGGTCACTATACAGAATTAAAGCCTTCTTAACCCCTCCAGCTAAGATCGTCATAGCCGACTCTCACCTACTCTCAACACTTCTATATGCTTCCCCCCTTCTCTCTAATCTAAACAAGTCTGTACTTAACAGACTGTCTACATGTTACAATCACATTGCCAGGTTTGCCACAGGTCTGCCTTTTAGAATATACCACTGCATTAACCTTAAACAACTTGACTGGCTAGAACTTCCCAGTCTTATCCAATTTAACCTTCTAATTGTGGCCAAGAAAATCCAGCATAACCCAGATAATACACCAACTCTTAAGAATATTATCACCCCCTATAACAATCCTAGACTGCTTCGCTCCTCAAACAAACTACTAATTCAAACTAACAAAACTAACAATGTAGCCGGTGACTCCCTCTTTGCAAACTCTGTTGGTAGAGTTTGGAACCTACTCCCAGCTGATATTACATTGCTCTCCTTCCTAACCCAATTTAAAACCAGACTTAAACTACATCTGGCTCTAAACTGGCTTTGCCTCTGTAACAAGCCTGGCTAACTCTTATCTTAAATGTTAATTACTAGTCAATTTATTGTAAAATTTTCCCCTGACTGTAACCTGGGGGAAACTCTAACCTGAGAACTTGCTTTTACATTATTTGTACATGTCAAATCTATAAATTTCTTCATTGTTTTAATGTTATTGTTTGTTTTGGAACTTTTCTCCCTGGGCCTTCGCTGAAAATGGACATGATTCCAGTCGGACTATCCCGGTCAACTAATGTAAAATAAAATAAAATAAAATACTTACCCTTTCTCTAACCTTTCGCCTTCTACATCTACTAACTTCACCCCAAACCATTAAGGAATATTACATACCCACTCACTTAACTGCCACTCACCTGCCTAAGCTCACTTCCTTCTCTGACATAGCTCCCAGACTATACACAATATACTCCACCCTCCACAGTAAGCCAAACATTCTACCCTTACAGGTGAAAACTAAAATAAAACCATTACCAACACATGAATACAACTCTAGGAAGAAATTCCAATCTACTAATCCCCAACACTCTTACCTCAACCTAATTCTTTGCAGGGACATACACTCCACCCTCAGACCCTCCCCTTCCCTTTTATACTAGAACAACTGTTGCAAATCCCTTAACCTCACTACCCTTAACCTATAAAGCATGAGAAACAAAATTCCAGATCTCCACGCCTGGACTGAACATTACAAACCTGATATTGTAGCAACAACCAAGACTTGGTTAAAACCTTCCTTCCACTAGGCTTTGCTTGCCTAAGAACAGATAGGCACAGGAAAAAAGGAGTTGGCATTGCTCTACTTTATTGTAATACTTTTAATATATTCCTATACAAAAAATAAACATCTCTACATTTTTCACAGCCGAAATTCTAATATCCCACATGAAACAGAATAACAGCAAAAGCATCTGCATTAGTCTTTTATATCCCTCCAGGCAATAATATCCCTATATTCGAGGAAATTCTAGCCTGGTCAACCAAAAATATAGAGAATGAAACAAACATATTTGGTGACTAAACTGGTTAGACATCTCACACCATCACCAATCAAACAGCTTCAACCTATATAATTACACCCAACTTATTTCTAGCATAACAAGACCCAGCAAAAACAAAAACAACAGCTCACTTCTGGACTGGGTCCTAGTCTCTGATCATACCAAAATCTCATCCACAGGTACTCTTCCAAACAGCATTAGCGACCATTTACCCACATACATAATTCGTAAGTCTACCCTAGTGCTTAATGCACATCACTATAAGCAGACTAGAGACCTAGCCCACTTCTGCCCATTTACCTTTAACACTACTTTGTTAAATATCAACTGGCATCCACTAAAAGTCCTTCCCCTGGATAATGCTGTTGAATTCTTTAATTCCACATTCCTCCAAGTACTAGACAATCGAGCTCAACTCAGACACAGGAGAGTGAAAACTAATCAGGCCAGTTGGCTCACTAAATTCACTTATGAAAGCCAGGGACAAGGCCTGGAAGCTATGGCAAACAAGCAGAAATCCCACTGATTTCACTTATTGCAAACAACTACGAAATCAAGTAAAGAAGCTGGTCATCAAAAACAAACAGGAACGCTAAATTACCCTGCAAAACAACCATACGCAAAATCCCCAAAAGTTCTGGAGGTCTAAAAATTCACTATTAAACTTAGGCAAAAATAAAAATCCCTCTCATGATCCTGACAGGGCCCCAGCCAAAATAGCCTCACTTTTTAACTATTTTTTTTAAAAACAGCATAGCCAACCTCACCTCTAACTTCCTACAAATCAACCCCCCCCCCCAACCTATTTACAACACCAAGACCAAACATCAATCTTTCACCCATACCTACCTCCACCATAAAAAAACTTCTTCTTAAACTTAAACCTGGCTCTAATGCTCCAGATAACCTACCACTACAATTTCTACAAATCCCAGCAAACTCTACAGCCTACCCATCAGTATACTTCTAAAAAGATCCATTCAAGAGTCCTTCATACCTAGCATCTGGAAAAAAGCATAAAGATAGAAATAACAATGACATCTAATTTCAGGCCCATTGCCATCCTCTCACCATCTCCAAAGTCTGTCACAGCACCACCACCATCTTTATATCCTTCTTGGATACAGTCAACCAAGCTCGAGACACAGGAAACCTTACCTTTTCACTATTTCATGATCTTTCCAAGGCCTTCAGTACTGTTTCCCACCCTCTTCACCTTTCCAAGCTCACCAATGTAGGCATATCTCCCTCCACCCTAAACTGGTTCTCCAACTACCTTACAGATAGACAACAAGCAACCAAATGGCACCAATCCCTCTCTCCATTCCTTAACATCGATAGAGGAGTTCCACAAGGATCCATACTAGGGATACTGGTGTTTAACAACTTCATCAATGATTTACATACCACTATCACTCAAGCTACTGTCATTCAATATGCAGATGACTCTACCATAATCTGCACTGCCAAATCTACTTCAGAACTACTCTCACTCACCCAAAATGCCTTCCCCTCCACTGAAACCTGGATGTCTAATAAGCATTTAGCCCTTAATGCTAGTAAAACCAAACTCATGTTATTCATCCGCAAAAGACTATGTCCCTAATCGAAACTGACTTTACTATTCATTCACTCAACAACATATGCATTGAAGTAGTTCCTTATACCAGACTTCTAGGCATCATTATAGACGAAAACCTAACCTTTGACCACCATATCAACAATAATATCAAAAAAGCCCATCAGAAATTAGGCATCCTTTACAGGCACAAACACTTCCTCACCTACACTGCAAGGCTATCCCTTGCCTCTTCCTTTCTACTTCCATCTCTGCTCTGTGCTGCACCACTACTCACCAACATCCAAATCTCAAATCCAAACTGGACTCATGTTACAACAAAATAGCAACGTTTGCAACCAATGCTAAATACTCCTCCCATCACTGTGTATCACTTCAGCTTCTAAACTGGCTGAAATTATCCCAACATCTAACATACCTACAACTAACCACAGCTCTGTACGTTAGTCTACAAGCCTTCTAACTGTCCTGCCCTCTCCTCTCTGTTCACCTTGTATCACCCTAATATACCTCTCCAATCAGTCAGTCAGATGCCCCTTAATGTAACAAAACCCAACCTTTCTGCTGGGCAAATGCCCTACTCCTATACCATCGCCAAGCTGTGGAACACCCTCCCACCATCACTCAAGACTGTTAGCAAGCCTGAACATTTTAAGACATCCCTGAAACAACAACCAGCCTCCCACTGGCTATGTACATGTACCAGCACTGATCATAAAAAAGAAAAAAACTAATATTACCTAGCCCATCTACTTCTCCAGCCCATCATCATCTTTCTCTTATCTCATAGATTCCACTGATTCATCATTATGTACTCAGTGCTTTCAATTTTATTAAGTCCTATTATTGAGTAACTCAGCCGCACATAAGCTGTCTATATATTAGCGTGTTGCTAACTATATCTACTATTAAATCTCGCTACCACTACAGTAAAGGCCCTAAGCCTCTACCTTACTCTCAGCCTAACCAACTGTCATCACTATCATTTCCCCTCTACCCAGCAGATTCTGCAATGATCACACATACACTAATTAATTTTATTTTATTTATTTAACATTTGTTTACCGGGAAAGTCTGACTTGGAACAAAGTCAATTTGCAGCAGAGGCCCGGGGAGAAACGCTCCAGACGCATGTCTTTGAAACTATGACAATGGATTGATATTCATTGCCTGTCTTGTAAATGTAAAATCAGTTTTGCATTCCTCACTGTAACCTAGTATTTTAGAATTTGTATACTGTTTATTTTACAGCTTTTCTCCCCGGGACTTTACTGAAAATGGGCTCATCCTGACCCAGTGGACGTCCCAGTAAACAAATGCAAATAAATTAATAAATAAATACTACTAGCTGATGTGAATGTCACTTGGTTGGACATAACCTCTAACTCCTCTACATCTAGCATGAACTTACATGATTTCACACAACTAATTAATAGCCCTACACATTACAGCAAGACATCAAATTCCCTAATATTCTGGATCCTAGTATCAAATCCTAACAAATACTCCACCACAGGTACAATGTCAGACTCTCTCAGTGATTACCTCCCAGTCTGTACAACCAGATATCTCACACATTCCATTAAATAGCATATTTATAAAATAACATACAACCCTTCCAGGTTTAACCCAGAAATGTTCATTACAACACTATCATCTATTAACTGGAACTTCCTAAAAACCCTCCCCTTTGACAAGGATGTACATGAATTCAGTACAACTTTTGTAAATATCTTAAATAGCCTTGTGCCTCCTAGAAAGAAGAGACTGAAAGCAAATAATGCAATTTGGCTATCCAAAGAGAGTAGAGTGCTAATGCAGGATAGAGAAAAAGCATGGAAAGAATGTCAGAAATATAAAACACCTCAATATCTTAAACTTCAGAATGCTTCACAGTTGTACTAAAAAACAAGTAAATGAAAACAAAAAACTATATTATAATAACTTTCAGAATACTAAATACAACACTAAAAAAATTCTGGGCATCCATTAAAGAAATCTTACATCCTGGCCAAAAATACATCCTAAAACCCTCTCCCAACAAAGCAACACTCAAAACTGCAATACAGTTCAACTATTATTTTATAGACAGTATAGCATCTCTAACCAAAGATTTCTCAATATCTAATCCCAGCCCACCCAACAGCCACATATCACCACATCCTCTTTCACCTTCAAACCTCTGTCCACAACCTATATAAAACTAATCTTAAACAAACTTAAACCATGCTCTTCTTCACCTGATGACCTTCCAAGTGAGTACCTAAAACTAGCAGCCAAAAGTATTGCCTATCCTGTCTCAATCCTTATAAATAGGTCAATCCAGGAATCCTACACTCTCTCTCTTTCTGGAAAAAGTCACACATTTTCTCTCTCCACAAAGGAGGAAATTCAAGAAAACATTAATAACTTTAGACCTATAGAAATCTTATCTCCCCTCACCAAAATACTTGAAAAATGTATTTAAAAAAATTGCTATACTATCTCCCACAGGAAGAACTGCTATCCCCTACACAACATGGCTTCTGTTCTTCCCACAGTACAAGCACTGCCCTTCTAACCTATATAGATACTGTCAATAGAGAGAGAGAGAGAGATAATGGCAAACTAGTTTCTTCCTTATTTCTAGACTTGTCTAAAGCCTTTGACACAGTTTGTCACAGCAAACTTCTACTTCACATGTCCCCACTATGTCTCTTTCAGCCCACCTTTCTGTAGTTCAAAAGCTACCTGTCCAATAGGTATCAGTCAGTAAAGCTGCACTCTACACTCTCTCCTTACCTCCCAGCCACCACAAGTGTACCACAAGGCTCTATCGTTGGTCCCCTCCTCTTTAACATTTTCACCAACACTCTACCCTAACGCAATATGCAGATGATTCCACTCTCATATGCACATATGACAACATTGTACACTTCCAAAAAATGACTCAGGAAGCTTTCACAGCCACTGAAATATGGCTTTGTAACTCACAACTCATGCTGAACCCAAAAAAGACCAAACTACTACTTTTTCCCCCAAAGTCCTCTCTCTTGATAATACAACCATTGAAGTCACTTCTCATAGCAAATTATTAGGGGTGATAGTGGATTATAAACTTACATTTGACCTGCATATACAAAATTGGATTAAGAAAAACTAGGGAATCTTTACAGAGCCAAAAACGTTCTCACCGATGCAACAAAAACTTCACTTGACATTACTTATCTTCTCCCCACACTTCTTTATGGTGCTCTTATCCTCACTATCCTCCAGGTTTCACAAAAATTAAAACTTGAACGATGCTATAACAAAGTTGCTAAATTTGCAGCAAATATCCCTTTCAGAACCCAACACTATATAACACTAAAAAGCCTAAATTGGTTAGAACTGCCTCATCAATTAACATATATGCAGCTTCTTACCACCTATAAAATTGTCCAGCATCCATCTGCCTGTCCAGCACTAAAAAACATTCTATACAACTATGTTGCCAGTCGGTCATTGCAATCCAATGACCAAAAACTCCTGTCTTGTCTACAAATCTAGCAAATCTGCTGGGCACTGTCTTGTATTCGTGAAAGGTTGCTAAGGCCTGGAATTCCTTACCTGTATCCATCAGGCCAACACCCTCCCTCCCATCTTTCAAAACCACTCTGAAAGTTTGGTTCTGTTCTTGCTCTAAACCAGGATAAACTATATTGTTAAATGTGAACTCATTACACTCCCTTCATTTATTTCCTTACTTCTATCAAATTCTCTGCCGTGATGTTCTCTCTAAATATACCATAAGCCCGTTTTTCCCTCACTTCATATTCCATTTCCTGTCTGTAGAAGACTAAATTACCTTTAATTTATTTATTTATTTTTATTTATTTAACATTTGTTTACCAGGAAAGTCCAACTGGACATAGGCCCTTTTTCAACAGAGGCCCGGGGAGAAAAGTTCCAGTTATAACTAATAAGAATTACTTATTATAGTAAGCAGATATTAGTTTATACAATTAAAGAAAAAAAAGCATATTTTTATAAAAGTAATAATAGTTATTGTTTACAATAAAGCAAGCAGATTGCTAACAAAGGTAGATTGTATACATGGTGAGATACAAAGGAAAAATAGTTGGTGGCTAAAATAAAAGTATACTTGAAGACATTTGCAATGACATTCACAATGCATATGCTTAATGGTGGACATACTATTTTGTAGAGGTGAGTAGGTTTGACTCATGCTTGATTCTGCACACTTCTGAGGGATGGAAAGAGTAGGGGTTATTTTGATGTAGGAATGTTTGAGTGTAGGTACAATAGTTGACAAAAACTGACCAGAATTTGGTTAGTGAGGCTAAATAGCAGTATTTGGATAGTAGTGCTAAGATTAGGGTTTGCCAGGATAGTTACAAGGTCAAAGCCAACTATCTATTAAATATGATTTTAGTAGGGTTTTAAATTGTGACATAGAGTTGCTAATGGTTACAGTAGATGAGAGGTTATTCCAAGTTTTAGATTTCTCTACAAACTGTCTAAATTTTTTCTAAATATTAAATGATTGTCATATAACTTATATTGATTCTTAACCAATGTTTTTATGTCTAATTTGTTATAATTATTTAAACTGCTGATGTCTTTGATTTGTTCTTAAAACATTTTGTAATAATTTGGAGCTTTTCTTCTCAGGCTGCCACTGAAAATGGGCTTTTACCCAGTCAGGCTTTCACTGTAATCAAATGTCAATCATCATCATCTTCTTTCGGCTGTTCCCATTAGGGGTTGCAACAGCAGATCACTTGTTTCCATTTCTTCCTGTCCTCTACATCTTGCTCTGTCACACCAACCACCTGCATGTCCTCTCTCACCACATCCATAAACCTTATCTTAGGCCTTCCTCATTTCCTGTTACCTGGTAGCTTCATCCTTAGCATCTTTTTCCAACATACTCAGCATCCCTCCTCAGCACATGTCCAAACCAACGTAATTGTGCCTCTCTGGCTTTGTCTCCAAATTTGTCAATAAATACATAAATAAATAAAAAGCCTCAGTTTTTGTACTGTCTGCTAAAACACTGGACAGTAAAGTTTTCAAGGCATCTCCCTTCTCTGGAAAAAATGCTTCTTGCAGCTGGGCTGGCTCACTACTGCAATGTACCCTGAATTAAAGATGACTCTAATGAGGACAGTCTGCTCTGTCAATTCCATACAACAAAGTTAAGGCCCCCTAATAACATAGCTTGCGTGGATGGGTCACAAAGGCAATCAAAGATCAAGCTTATCAGTCATGTCAACACATCATTATTGGCAAACTCCACCCTATGCATGCAGAGAATTAGTGTAAAATATAAGTCTGTTATGCTTCCCAAAAGTTGTGTGATATAACTTAAAAATCATTAGCTGCTTGATGACTTGCTTCAAGTAAAACACTAGAATGAATTGCTGTCTGTCAGGATAGTTCAGACCTTCACAGCTGAAGATGTTTCAGCCTAGCAGGCAAGATGATATCAAGGCCACAATTACTTATTAATGCTGTAAAATGCCTATTTACAAAATGTAAATGACTGCTGAAACACTCAAAACACAAGATACAGTCACAATCAACTTTTGCACAGTGTTAAAGAATATGCCTGTTTCAATAATGCTAGAGTATGCAACAGAAATCTGGGATAAGAATTTTATATATGAGGGATATACCACATTAATTAAATTTTGCTATAAAAATTAAAATATGCCTTTTAGTTTATAACATTGTGAAGTCCCCACTCTGGGCCAGTAATCAAGGAGCCTGAATCCTCACCACTGCCATTGCAGAGTGATGTCCACTCGGAACAAAAATGGATACAGCCAGTATTTCCAGATGCAGCTCTCTGCATCAAGCACAATTTCCCTTAAGAGCACACAGAGAACACACACAGTCCAGGTGTCTAGATTTCTCTGTCTCCCTCCATGTCCCAAGTAAGACTCCCTACTGACATAGCTACAAAGCTGAGACCTCAGCTGAGTGTCCAAGCCAAGTTCTCCAGCACCCTCTCTGTGAAACCAGTGCTTCATGTCCCTGCTCCAAACAGCTGGCAATCACACTCTTTGAGATTTGATTTTCACACACACACCTGTGAAAGGCTGACACAGATTTACTAGCTATGCTCCCTTCTTCCCCAGACTATAAGGTAGTTACCCCACCATCAGACACTCCAAAGCCAACTACTCTAAGGCTCTTGCAAGTGTACCCAATTATACTGAGTAAATTAATATTACTACAAATGGTAGTTTGACCAACAGCAAGGCTTTCAGAAGTGGCCAGAGTTGTC